>NC_061485.1:29356166-29656166 GCF_022539355.2 Hippoglossus stenolepis
ATGTATAAAAAAATAATAAAGAGCAGCCTGGAGGTGCAATGACTGCTTAAAGTCCATTTACTTATCAGGACTCCTCAACCGATATTATAAGCCCCCGTCCACACACCAAAGGAGAGATCCATGGTTAGGTCAATCTGATCAGTCAGATCCATGTAGTTACTGTTTTTGCCTCCATCCATATAGTTACTGTTTCTGCCTTTAGTGCTTGGTTTTTTCCACAGAACCAAACATGTGGCACATTATGATACTTGATACACAACAAATCGGCAAACTTCCAATCGGCAAAGGTGGAATAAGCCTAAAGTGTCCAATTTCTCACGCTACCAGAGCCGACTCGCACTGTTAAAAATAGAATTCCCCGTCTTCCTGTCAATAGACACCACAGCCCTCATTCAATACCCAGTGTCTCGGGCAAAGCCTGCCTCCACAATAATTACTTAACTGTCAGGTAGGATTAGACGGTCTTAAGCCACCTTGAGCCAATCCAGAATCCAAAGGGAAAAAAAGCCGGGGAGATACACTGTGACATTTCAGCACTGGCCGACATTGTCTGGATGGAGAGAGCAGAGAAGGGAGGATAAAATCAAGGGTAGTAAATGTGACTCTCTTCAAATCCCCATCTCAATAGGATCACGCTAGGGCTTTTTGAAAACCAAAGATGGGAGCAAGGGCTTTAATAATGCACTTCTACACGTTGAAGATTAACATAAGAACACTTTTATGATTGAGTGTTTTCTTTTCATGTGTCCAAAGTATTGCCACTTTATTTACATATGCTTTATGAGCTAAAAAATGCATAAAGTCTAAAGAGGGCCAATAGAGAACAACAGTTTAAGATGAAATTAGAAAGTAAAGCACAGGTAAAGCAGATAATGACTTCAGTGTCACACTCAATGAATTTGTTAACCACGGACCTATGCACTTTTTTATATTAATGATAATGCCACAATATGCAGCAATAAGATAGATGGAAATAATTTTTTCACCAAGTAGTGAAATTGCTCCCCAGATTTTCATTACAGCTGTACCTTAACCAAACAATACATAAAGATCAGTGAGTTTTCATATGATTATGAATTAAAGAAATCCATCCAAACTGTGTAAGTGCTGATGTTTCTTCATCATTCACTCATTTTCATTTTTCTCTGAGAGGACCGTGATCATCACGTCATGCCTGTAATGCAGTTTCAGGTACGTTCAACAAAGCTGACAGACCTATGCATACTGAATCTTTTGCCAAGATGGGGACAACTCTTTGTGAGCCAGTTCTGTCACGTGCCAGGAATTAAGTAAGCTATGATGGAGAACCAAATTGATATTTGACAAGCAAATTCATAAATTGCTTTTTCATGGCAAACAACAAGGCTAGGGGAAAAAAGCTGAATAATGAGTGCTCATATTAAAGAGGTCAGTCACTGTGAACCTACTACAATCTCAAGTCAGAGCTAATCAAAGTATTTTCCATTTTCTTTTCAGATTCGTCCCCTAAAAGTCCATTGATTCTGTCGGATCAATTTAAACTCAAGGGCTCTAACATACAAACATTGGATCTAAAAAAGAAAATGCATTAGATAGAAATTGGCAGCTTTGTCTCAGGCAATCAATTCTATCAATGTTGAACAGGCCTCTGAATCTGATATGATTAAACAAAAGAGTCAAGGAGGGGGACGGGAAGGGGCAAAGGGCCAGGAATCAATATTTGTGGTAAATGCTTCCAAGAAGACGGGTGCTGAACTTTTAGATAAGGACATCACATCACACCAGCCCCTGCCCAATTGCTAGCTTTTCCTTTGTCTCTCTAGCCTTTTTGCGAGATGTACAGGGACTACTGTCAGCCATAGGAACAGCTGCTTTTCCGGATCACAGGGTTAAAGCAGTTAGAAAGCCTGAGACCTTAGAGACGGAGACTTGTCAAAGCAATAAGCCTTGTCAGGGAACAGCAAAACCCCACAATGCTCCTCACGCATCCTCATATTTGCTGCAAGCTTCAGTCTCAGTGTCCATCAAAGAGCTGAGAACATTCTCCCAGCTAGCAACGGATGTTGCATAACAAGTCTGCATGAGGACAAGCAGGTAGACACAGGAGACACAAAGTACAGAATTGGATGTTTTATTTACCCAAAACTTCAACAATAAGAAAAACTGACAGGAGAGAAAGCACAGCTTTGTTCTGCGCCTGCAGTAAAAATGAGATCGGTGGCAGAACTTGAAGGAAATAATGAGCATCCACTGACAAATGAACAGTTATACCTGCCTGAGCACAGTGAACACATAATAGAATACACTCTCCAGAAACTTGTACTCTATGTAGTGTGTATTATTATTTGAATGTATTATTTCAGTCAGCATTAAAGGTATTTAATTTGTGGATTTGATGTGATTCTATGATCAATCAGTCAGTGACTTATTAGTTCTTGTATTTTGGTAAATGGAATCTACTGTTCCCCTGCGTCTGCATGACAAACCATCAACCTCGCGTGGCACATATGGTGTAAACGTCTGCAGAGTGAGCCTTTGTCTAATGCACTGATATCAGGCCGGTGACTTACTTCTTTGCACAATCAAAGGGATTCATTCAACTGAGAGTTGGTCAGTATATGTGTACTACATTCTTCTTACAAGGATTAATTAGCCCAAATGGTTTTAAAACATGTGATTAATGCAGTAGCAGCCCTTCAAACCTTAATCTATGTCCCACTGACATATCACATGATTAATGATTTCTGTCGGCTAATGAGCAACATATGAGCCATGATTAACTCTATCCATTCCAATCGTTGACAACTGAAAGAGAGGAATGTATAAATGCAATGTAAAGCATATAACAACACTGACAACATGTGCTGGATGGACATTTTTGAGCATGAACAGCATTTTTACAATAAGGCAGCGCAACATAGTCCTTAGAATATCTTACTTTGACTTCAACCAAACCATGTGTTAGAACAAGCTAAGAAAGAATGAGCTTTAGGGTAAGGCAGTCCTTGTGTCAGACATTAGAAAAGGAACAAAAAATGGAGTGGTCCAAACAGATAACCGCAAGGTGAGAATGAAAGCAGTGTAGTGTTGGGAAGATCAGGCTTTGTGAAGTGATTCCAAGGGCTTGTTTGACATGTCCCCCTTAGGGCAGCCTGAAGGCATATCAGCAACTATTTGTTCCTGAGAAAAAAAGCACCAGGATTTCAGGCTTTAATATTGTCCCCCGTCTGATCCACAGCATTAATAAAAAAAAGAAAAAAAAGTCTTGTTGCCTTGTGTATTTCCTATTTAATAACACACCTGAAGCCATCATTTGTTCCGGAGATGGCAGTTTGTGACGCTTGACAAAACGGCTCCTGGTGGTTTGTATTTTGCCCCATCTGGTGTCTGGTCTGCAATGAGCGATTGAGGGGAGCAGAAACATGGAGGATAAAAATGCTGAGGTGACAATCTATAAATCTCCCTCAGTTTGAAAAATGAGTCACTCTGGTCAGCTCTCAGACGCTTCCAAAGAAATCCGTTCACATTACTGTTTGAGACATTTGCTGTGGCTGTGAGGTGAGCTGCTCCTGGCCATATGTCACTCTGCACAGGGACAAGTGGACAACATGGAATTTGCTTCAAAATGGGCAAGGTTTTATGTTTTAAAAAGTAATTTAAGAGTAATTGTCCGTGTTTTCCTTGCAGCATAAAAAAAGCTTCAGCTTTTTGTGTGTCTGAACCATACGGGTCCACATGTGTGGTGAAAGTCAGTTTCTCTGCTACCAATGACCTACATGTATTGTCCTTTTCAAGCCCCATGAATTGAAAAATACACGTTTACAATTTAAATCCTGTGTCCTTCAGTTTGCTGATCTTTAATTTCTTTTATTTGCCATATATATGTCAAATCAATCAAATCAGGATATTCTCTGCAGGATTCACAGCAAGTGGTTGGGGCTGTTGATGCCATTTCAACAGACTACAGATGCAAAAAAAGAAGAAAAATAGAATGCAAATATCTCTTGTTGAAAATGCGTGCCATACCCGTAAAAAACACAGATGAATAAAACAAAAGAGCTTTTGGTGACAAGGCCCGACACTTGTGTTGATGGGCTGTAAACAAAAAATACATTATATGAGCAGCAGAATGAATACATTACTTCCTGCCTCTGCCTGCTGTACCACCCCTCACCTAAAGGCTCCAGAGATTGCTGTGTGGTTGTGAATGCGTCTGAACGGAGAATCTCTGCATTGTACATAAAGAAAAACCTAAGCAGAAAGTCCAAAACCATATTCTGCAGACATCCTCCTGAGTTCATGTCTGAGAACAGCTATAGTATTTTCCATCAATGTCACTGTCCCTTCCTGTAAATCAGATTCAACCGTTTGATGTCTCATCTTGCTCTTGGAGCATTTACTCATTCTGCATCCAATGAATTTTTAACTCCTCCCCTACGATTATATATTCTGCCAGTCAGCGACTGGCTCTAAGAGGCCTATGCTGTTCAATTCATTGGTGAAATCTGTAGGTATATGCAAAGGTGGGGGAGAAAATTCCACGACAATAGAGACCAGGCTCTTGTCATGACTTTAGCTGTTCAGCTGCTAGTTGCTGTCAACTTCACGATAGGGGGCATGATGCACATTGTGTCCTATTGGGTGTTGTACAGCCAAATCAATATCTGCAATAATTCCACATTTGTGTTTTTACCAAAGGACTCAAGCCCTGAATCCTCACAGATTTAAACAGGAACACATCTCAAAGACTGTAAGTTCAGAAAGAGGTCTAACATGTTTTAGAAAGTTTTGTACTTTCCTTGCATTGGCGTTATTTGTGTTGCACAATTTTTTGGGGGTTTTGTGTTTGAGACTTTCACATGTATTGACACACTACTGCCCCTAGAGTCTGCCCATTGAAAAACACTGTGTTCAGATGTGTGTTAAAACAGCTCTCGGACTTTTTAGAGACAGATGATGAAATCAATATCAATCTTATCCCAGTAAGTTTGGGATATGTTTAGTAAAGTGGAGCAGAAGAGCAGAGAAAATACTTTCCTCTCTCACATAAAAGAGTATGCAGTTGGTTTGAGACATTGTGGTTATAAGGAGTAGTTACCCCACCTTTGCACCATCAGAATATAACATACATTTAGTGATGAAAATACATGTTTTTACAATTTGAAAGTATTTATCATCAGACAAGTCAAGGGGCCCTTTGCCATCTACAAACTAAATAGTCTACAACTCAATTCTGGTAGTTGTGTTGAAAATGTTAAAAACATATGTACATTTATTCAAACCCACAGTAGAATACTAATAATTTATCATACATGGCTTATTATAAATTTTGAGCTGAAAACAAATCCATTGACATTTTTCTGATCAAAATGAGAATTTTGGTCATACTCATGTATCCATTCCATGGTCATGAGTCTAATTGCTCAAACACACACACACGCACACACACACACACACACACACACACACACACACACACACAGAGACAGATATTTCTGGAATTAACATTATGATGAAGATAAGCACCTGGTACACCGACGCTAGATATGCGTTCCACATACAGACAGATATTTGTGGAATTAGTAGTTAGATGACTTATGTAACCTCTAATGTATGATGTCAGGGTCAAAGGTTGGGTCATCAAAGCAGATAACTTAGACACAGCAGACTGCTGTCAATATTCCATTTAGTCATGACTAAGTTCTCTTTACCCGTGTTTACAGACAAGAAAACGATCATAACAGTTTTAAGACGTACTGACAACAATGGCCCCAAGCCATTTCAGATCGGTCACCCGATCTGAAATTGTTTAGAGATAAATAAATGAGGTCATTTACCTATAGCACCCTTTCCAAAAAATATGCCACGACTTGTGGGGTCCGGAGGTTATGATGCTTTACCCATATTAAACCTTTAAGTCAAGTAATCTCTGCTGCATAGAATTGGATTATTCCGACCTAATGGAGGTGCAGTATTAAATTGCCAGAGTGCTCCATTATTACAAACAACAGTTAATCAGTGCAAGACGTGTTGTTGGAAACATACAATTTATCTAGACATAGTACTATTATGGAAGCCACAAATAACAATAGTCAATAAATAAGACCAAACTTAACTGATACAGGTTTAACTACATTCTGTTGTCAACATGAAACGCACTATAAAGAAATGGTTTTCATTGGGTTACAGAACAGAACAAAGTACCTGATTATATATTTTCATCACGATATATTGAAGTGCCTCGGAAGGTTAAAAAATGAATGGAAGTGATCTTACATGAGATACAGAGTCACAAAAATAGATTAAACCAATGTTTCAAAAAAATAGAGATTCGGCTCATGAAGTTAGCATATGAACATGTCTGAAGGCTTCACCAAAGTTTCTCCAACATTAATCTAAGCACTTTTCTTGAGTGGGGGGGGGGGTTCTTTGGTTTTTACTTGAAGTAAAAAATCAGCAAGGGAATGCAACATTGATCAAAACGCTCAGAAAAGCTGTGAAGGGTTCTTGGTAGCTGCTTCTTAGGTAATAGAATGTGTTGTATTCCCGTAGAGGGACCAGGAAGAGGATCAGGAATTCTAATGGCCCCTGGATTATTGTCAACTATCACATTAGAGGTGGAACACTTCTCCTAAGGGACCCAGGATCTCCCAGAAAAGTAGACAGAATTTCAGCCAGATAATGATTTCACAAGAACAAGACTCTATTCGGTTCACAGACTCTCCCAGAAGCAAAATTCAGCTGGATTTGCAAGTACTACAACACACACGCTGAGAATTGTTGTAAAAGTGAGAATTAACTTGGATGCAGTTAGAGAAGTTTAAAAAAATGCTAGGAATTTCTACATGAAGTTTTCAAATAGTATTCGTGGCCTGCATTCACCTCAACTAAAACCTTATTTGAGACAGGGATATCATTATGTGAACTATGCATATGTATAAAACCTTTCATGCATACTTGATTTCAGTTTTCCCTGTTTTCTTTTCTGATCCCTTTGTTATTTGAATTTGCTGCTGCTGTTGTTAGTGTTGTTCAAGTTAATGTAAATTAAATCACCATATCAGGGGGCATATTCCCCTCTTTTTTGAGAAGCTTTTATTGTGAAACACCCTCAGGACATTTTAAAGCTGCGTAACATGAGGAAAGCGTGAGCTATTACACAGCACCACACCTCACACTATACATGAGCAGGTTTATGCATGTAGTGCAATCAGTATTATTCAGACCTCAAAAAGCTTAATTAGCAAGTTCGCATTAGTGTCACTGAATAAAATGCACAATGCTAATCGAAGAACTCTAAAGGTTAAAGCAATCTGCAGACTGAGCTGAAGCAGTTCTAGTGAGGTATTGAGGAATAAAGGTGGACAAAAATGCATTTAGTCTTTGGGTGATAATAAACATTTTGATGTTGTGAGGTTTATAGTTATGAAAGAACTGTTTATATTATATGACATATCAAGAGAACTGTCCAGATTAATGATGTCTTTGCCTATGATCTTCTTGATGTTTGGTCTTGTTCATGAGTGACGGTGAATGGAGGATGAGATCAACAGGTGGATTGGTGTACGAATGGCAGTAGAGCCTGACTCTGTCTTGCAATCATCTATTTTGTACATTCGAACCATCAGTGATAGTAGCTGGGGTCATCAGGTGTTTCAGGTCTTTCAACTTCACACACAATATTCCAGGCGACCCGCCTAGAAGCAAGTGGTTACCAGCCTGTGTCCTAGAGACAGTAGTCCAAGGCTTGTCCCTCCTGATCAACCGTCATCTGTCTCTGAAGCTCTGGTGATGACTTTCCTTTTCTGGTGATGCCCAGGGGGTGCAGGCTTTGCATAGGGATTTTCCTGTGAAGCACAATCCTCCTACTTCAGTGGGCCTGCACCATGAAGTTCACCCCCTTCTTCAGCACTCCTAACCACCCCTGCATACTAATTCATTTTCTTTTGCTGGCCTCCCCCATCCTCTCCACACAGGGCAAGACATGGTCTCTCCAATGCCATCAAAGAACAGATCCAGCAATGTCTCCACCCATGTCTCCTACCTTATGTGCTGTTCAAAGAACTGCTTGGGCTTTTGGTTGGGGATATGGATGTAATAAGGATTAATCTGACTGAAAGACAAAGATAGATGCTTTAACTATTTTATCACCTGTTTTGCTTGTGTTTGCCTAAATGGCACAATGGTAAAGTACAAAGTGAGTACAGTTACAGTAAGTACAACATATTATCCATCACATTGAAACTCTGGCTATTTGACCCCAGTCTTCCCCATTCTGCATGCCAAAGTGTCCTTGGGTAAGATACTGAACACCAAAATTGACCCCTTCTCATTGAGAAAGCACTGCACATAGATGCACTGTATGAATATGTGTGTGAATGGCAAAAACGTTACTCTAAAGTGCATTAAGTGGTCATCAAGACAAGAGAAGCACTATGTAAATACAGTCTATTTACCAATGGAATGACATTGAAAGCTGATACAGAAATAATAGCCAAAGGAATGCAAATACCTCTCAGCAAACCAGCGGAGATCCAAAAAAGAAACAACTTCACTGTCTAAACAATGTAAAGTATAACTTACAAATACACTTTTTTGTGAAAAGTTCATTTCGGTAACTTGATCTGACTTTTTTCATATTATTTCATTTTCGTAACCTTTCTCTCAAATTCTTAAATAGTGGTGTGAGGAAATGAACCTCAGGTGCTCCAACAGCTGGCGACACCTCAGGAGACTGCCTTGGAGGCTATGCCTACAGGGCAGCCCTGCCTTACATAACATTACATCACAAGGTCTCTATAACGGCAGCCTCAGGCTGAATGTGCCTCACATGGATGGGCCTTGCAGGATATGCCCTCTCCCAGAGAGAGTCACCAGGCTCAGTTGGTCGTGTCAGCCATGTCTGCTGTCTGTGCCATGTGATCCTGGGCACCAACAGCCATGACCATCAGTAGAAGGCTCAATGCTGAGAGGGGAATAGGGAGACTAAAACCAACTGCACCGGGCTGTGTACCGTAAGGTTATTGTAAAGGTTATCTTTATAGTAATAATCATATGCAACACTGAAAATATGACTAACATTTGATAGTGTGCCAATATATGTAAGGCTGATTAAAATACAAAAGAAAAAGTCTGATAGAGATCAAGGGAGCAGTATTGCCTATTGAAATGCTAGCGATATTGCCAGTAACAGTAGTATATGTGATTAGGCATATTGTATATCTAAGCAATCTAGCTGTAAACCTAATCCACGATCCAAACTCATGATTCATAATCTACTATCCATGATCCCCCAACACAGTCACAATCCATGATCACGATCCACGATGTGGCTGCAGCAGCGATCCTGGATCTATAACGATACAGCACAAGGACTCTGGGGAAGTCAGTAACATGTACTGATGAGACATAAACGTGATGAAATGCGACAGGAGGAAAGAGAAGTACATGCGCTTCACCTTTTTGGACAAGCCGCAGAGTCTTTACAAACTTATTGGTGAAGCTGAATAGGGACATTTTCAATTATCAAGTCTTGAGGTAATTAAGGCGTGGACAACATTTTCTGCATCTTTTTAAGACAGGATCTGCCTGATTTTTGCAATGTTACGTAGGTGAAAAATGGCAGTCCTTGAAATTTGTTTTAATTGTGAGTCAAAGGACAAATCTGGATCATAGATAACTTCATGAAGGTTCTGCTGGAAGCAAGGGCGATGCCATCCAGCGTAACTAGCAGATAATGCATCTCAGAGGTGTTCAGGGCCAGTATTACAAGTCACACAGCTGATTAACGTCAACTTTCTTTCCTTCTTTGTTTTATTTCCAAGGATTTCAGGCTTATCTCTGTTGCAGACTTCCATGGACTGCCGATTTGATTTACACATTAGAGCTTAAACTTCTGTAAATCTGATGAGAATCAAGACAGAGAAGATAGTTACCCTTAACTCTGTATAGTGGTATCTGATACTGGCTCCTGTGTAGGTGATGTGTGTGGATTCGAAATTATGATTCTTCTCTTGTGATTTTGAAAGAAAATGGCAGAAAATGACACAACAAAAGACTTTCACAGTGGTATCAGTTTATTTCAAAATCCACTGATTAGATTGGAGACAAACGTGTCAAATTAGCTCAGAATATGAAAAGAATCCCTCAGCATAATGTTTCAGAAAGCACTTTAAAATCACACTGCATGCTTTATTTACACACCATGAAAAGCCTTCTACAAATAGTATTTTGATTGATCATGATTGATCTAGAGGTATCAAGGGAAACAGTAATGAGTAAATGCATTAGCACACCTTTTGCTAAAATTTCTACACTGCAGACGAGCGCAGAAACGTCCCAAGGAGAAATGCAGATCAGACAGGCAAGCAGCCGTCAGCAGTTCTACCTCTCACGCTGTAACGTCCTGCAGACTAATAGACTGTGCTTTCACAGATGGCTGATGAACATTACCGAATTCAAATAACAGACAAACAAATTCCCCTTTTGAAATCAGGTGATCAACCACCAGCTCTAGCTCACAGATGAAGTATTATGGCCCCTGACCCCCGATGACATCCAGTCAGCTGCTTCGAAGAGGATCCATCATCTTGTCAAAACAACTTCCTTTGTTGTCTACAAGAGCTGTGTCTTAACCATTGACATCATGGCATCTACATTTAGTTACATTAATTACAGTCCAGATTGTTAACGTGCCTCACATTTCTGCCTCCTCCAGGTCACAGCACACCACCGACCTACCACTCGCCCTCCTGTCCCTGCCACACTCCATGCAAGTGATGTACTGCGCTTCATAGAAAATGGGTGAAAGGTTGTGGCATCAACTAGCCTGCTGCTTCTGATTGTTTGTACCATACAGGAATGGGACTGATGTGTCTGTCTTTTACCTTCTGCTGAGAGGGCAAGAAGCTCTCCCTACAGAAACTCTCCTCAGTGTTGGGTAACGCGAAGCCACTTGTTGCTGTTAAGAACTGAAGAAGACATACAAAAAAAATGACTTGTGGATATCACCTTAGATTCACTGGAGCCTAAAACCAAAGACGCACTATGTATGCCTAAGCAGCCGCACACTTCACTCCCCATCCCGCTGATGCTTTTAACGATTTTAAGTGAAGGCTCTTCTGTTGATGCCCTGAGGCTGGCGGCAACATTAATTCTTCATCAGAATACTTGTTATGCTGCTAGTTTTCCCGGCTTTGAGTTTCACGAATAGCTTAAATATACATTTCCAGGTTGAGGCTGAGAGGGAAGTGACAAGGAGAGGAGGATGAGGGGAGGCAAGAGTGAGGAAGAGCAGGAAGGAGAAGGGTGAATTAAAAAATGGGACAGAAATGAGATGTAAGTTAGAACAAAGCAGATACGAAGAAAATTGAGTCCGATATATCAGAAAATAAGACGTTGAAATTGTTCTCTGTGTGTTTCTGTGTGACAATGTGTGCTGACATCTGTTTGCTTCTGGATAAATTAAGTTGATGACGAGGATAATGGACAAAATGATGGAGGCGTTGCAGACTGCTGTGAAGCGGCCTTTGATGAGCCTTTAAGTCAAACAAATTTCAGTTTTTGTGTTTGCTGATGAACTTCGTAATTGCATCAAATTAAGACCATTTATTTCAGCAGGAGTTTTCCATCTGATAATTGGCATCCTTTCACCAGCCTTTGTTCTGTTTTTTAATAGGCTTCCTCTAGGATGAAATTAGTGCAATTATTTGTGCTCTGTAATCCGGAAGCTCACAAAGGGAGGGAATTCAAAGCCGTGGTGGCCCCGCTGATTGTGGATACAGTATATTTACAGTATCTAGACACAGTGGGAGGAAAAGATGGAGAGGCTGGATAAAAACAACATCTAGTCACTAGTCAGTTTTGTTTTGTAATCAGAATCTTTGGTCAGGTAGTTGTGCCATGGTCCTAACGCCAGAGGGAAAGGTCAGGAGGTCAGTACAAATTATCCTCCATGGGAATCCTGAATATTTGCATTTTTCCTTGGTTTCATATTGTGTCACACTGTGAACAGAATTTTTGTTCAGGTTGATGAAAACACAACATTTTGATGTCATCATGGGTGGTAGGCTATGTTGGAGTGTTGATTCTAGATTTAAAGGATAAATCCACTTCAATACCAATTAGGCCTAATTTTTGAAATTTTGACCATAATTACTATGACTGGGAAAAGTTAACATTGCTACAAACAGAGCGATCAGATGATCATTCTCATAATAAACATCCCCAAAGTATATAAGGAGTATCTGTGAGTACAATGAGAATGTCAGTGTTTAATTTAAAGGGATAGTTCACCGTAAAATGAAAATTCACTCATTATCCACCCACCACTAAGCCGATGTCAGGGTGGGTGAAGTGTTTGAGTCCACAAAACACTTTTAGAGTTTCAGGGTTGAACAGTGTTGCAGCCGAATCCAATACAATTGAAGTAAATGGGACCCCTTCTTCAGACGTAATACAACAACAGAAACAAAACATAACATGCCTCCATACTGCTCCTGTGGTGTCATCCAAGTGTCTGTAAGCCCCGACATTCATATTCAATCATTTACACCATGTTTTACGCCTTAATGTCTTCTGATATTCTCCTCGGAGGCGCTACGTCCGCTTTCATCGCTACTTCCGGCAGTGGTGTTTTAGTTTAAAAACACGGTGTAAGTTGACAGTTTGGAAACAAGTTTTTACCTACTAATTTCTTTCAAATGAGGACCCAGTGGTTGTGTTTACAACCTGTCTAGCGACCAGATTTCACTCTGTCACAGCATGGGGGTAACTGCATCAAATATTTACACTGTGCTCTTTAAGAAATTCACCACAGTGGTATCAAATTCTGTAAGAGCTACTAATTTTGCATAAAATAAGGTAAACAAAGCTCATTGTTCATTATCTGAAAAACTGGAACATTGTGAGAGAAGATAGTATCCATGAGTTGAGGCTAAACTTGTCAGCCATCATTAACAATATAAAATCTAGACAGTATTCAGTGAGTCAAATCAGTTTCATCTCAACCTGTCACCTCTGCCCGCCCCTTGGCATCCTGACAAGTGAACAGAACATGCCTGTCCACACATGCCTTCACATACATTGAAAAACGTTATTGGGAAAGTTACCACAATACTTATTAAGTTGGTTGATAGTTGTCCTGTCTCTGTAGCTAAAATAATGAATCATCAGAGGATTAGTTTTCTATGTATCATATGACCTTGTCCATGTATTTGTTTTATTAACTGCTTGTTTGTTTTTATGTTGTTCTATTGTGTTTGGTGAGCCGAAGAAAAATTTTTGCCTTGATGAACAATAATTATATATTCTATTCTATTCTACTATTCTATTATCCTTAGGCTTGCCAACTTCCTGAACAGAGATGGGTAAATCTGCCTTTTGCTTAATGCCTCACATGCTTGGAAAGAGCACGTTCTAAACTTGGAATTGTTACGCTCCTTAACGCCCGGTTCTTCTGCATGTCGCAGTTGTCAGTTGTTCACAATGGCTGCGGTTCAGCCGCGGTTCTGCAGGGAAGCTGCTACTGCCAGTGGTGTGTTTTTACGCAGGGTTAGCCTTAAAAGTGACCATTAATGTGTTAGTGAGTGTGTGTTTGTGAGAGAGAGAGAGAGAGAGAGAGAGAGAGAGAGAGAGAGAGAGAGAGAGAGAGAGAGAGAGAGAGAGAGAGAGAGAGAGAGAGAGAAAAAGAGACCACTACCCATCACCTGAAGTTCTGTTAACTTTTGATATAAATACTGCCTTTCTGAGGTTTCTGGTATAACTACAGTATTTCCTTGTATAAAAGTAGTCCTGTGTATTCAAATAAATACCAGTACAGGAAGTGTTGCAAATATTTATGTTTGTGATATATTCGACAGATAAACATGGAAACTGTGGTGAAAGATCATTTTCTCTGTCTGTTCTGCTGTGAACTGCACACGGACAGCGGCCGCAACCGCAGCCAGTGTGGCCCGGCCGTTAGCAGCTCCTTCTTCTGAAATCAGTATTAATAAAACAGTGAATTGCTTTTCACCTGTCTCTTTTTATTTTTCATTATTCACTTGTGCCATTGATTCCCTAATGTCTCTGGGTCTGTTCTTTGCTTTAGTCTGTTTGCTATGTTTAATGAGTTTTTAATGTTATCTTTCCCTGCTTGTATATATGAAACTTTCATTTTGTTTACTGCCCATCTTTACCACGCAAATCCCTGGCTGAACAAATATTTGTATTTCACATGCCCTAATCTTTATTGCAAAAGCATCCAAGTTTCCAAAATGTTTGTGGTTTAGATGAAAAACTTACGATCATGTATATAGTTATTAATCGATTGTGTCAGCAGGAGTGTGGAGGGAGACACAGGAAACTCCAGCATGGTACGAACCAACCTTCTGATCATTGTGCAGCTATGGACCGTAGTGAAACTCTGTGCTTTCACAGTTTGATCCCACTGTTCTTCAACAAAGTAACTTACCGGCTGGTTTCCCTTAACCGGCTCTGCTCCTCTCATTGTGTGTGTCAGTGATAGGGGGCGGGTCCCCAGGGCCTGTGTGTGTGTGCGCTCCCAGTCTGAGGAGTCTGGGAGTGCACACACACACACACACATACTCACACACATTTTCGCACGCTCCAGTTATTTCACGTGATGGCCTATACAATAATGATTTAAAATACGGTGTCGTAAATCGTTGTGAACGGCGCTCACGTTCATCATTTGTAAACTGATCCATTCAGTTCAGCGTTCACAGAAAATATGAACGTGTTCGTTGAACGCACAACACTGCACTCGACTAATCGTGAGTAAGTTTCATCCGTCATTCATGATGTTTTATCCTGCGTCTATAGCATCACATAATTAATCAAAGCCAAACTCACCGGACTAATGAGCACTTGGACGTCCATCAAGATAAGAACTAATTCAAATGACGTAAAACTTTGAGAGTTGAAACTTTAATAATTTTTGTGACACTACTAGATGTAAATGGTAAATGGTTTGTATTTATACAGAGCTTTTCTAGTCTTGATGACCACTCAACGTGCTTTACATTACAATCTTACATTTACCCATCACACACATTCATACAGTGCATCTATGGGCAGCCCTTCTTTTTCTATGAGGAGCCATTCGGGGTTCAGCCTCTTGTCGTAGGACACTTCGGCATGCAGATGGGGAAGACTGGGATCAAACCACCGACCTTCTGGTTAGAGGATGAGCTCAGCCGCTCTGTGGAGTCTAGATTTGTTTGTGGATGTACTGAAATACACTCAACACTGCAGACCAGCTTAATCAGTATTGTTGCTTTTCCCTTCATAAACAACAAATAATGAAGAAAGAGTTATGACCAAGGGCATCAACAACCACCCAGGACAACCCAGTCTCATCAGAAAACGTACACCACCTACGTTGGTCCACTTGGAAAAACGTAGTATTCTCACAATTTGGCCTCTCAGATTGTGAGATACCTACGTTTTTGTCTGCCCATTGTTTTGCATTGGCCTGTGCCCACGTCACGTGACTCTCAAGATCCCGTCCACGAAAACATGGCGGACATTCCTTGTATTTTCAGATTAAAATGTCATTTTATAATATAGTTTGGGCATTAAAATACATTCTGACACCATTTCTAGCGAGAAATATGCTCTTTGCTTCCACAATCTTCAGCCAGTTCATGCTTACGATCTATATTTTATTAGTTATCACGAATATTTTTCAGATCTCGCCAGAAAAATCGTAGTAATGTCACGTTTTATCGTTGCTATGGTGGTTGCTGTGAACGCTGCCATGCCGTAAACCACGACGTGGCGTGCTGTTTGAATCATCGTCCGTGCGTTGCGTCGTTCAGTGAGCGTGAACGTTATTCACGTTATTTGATATTAATATTTGATGATAGATTACACCTCTAATTGAAGGATCTAAGAAGTCCCGCAACTACATTCATGCGAGGCGGGCCCGAGTGCGCATGCGTGAGCGGACCTGTCGTGTGACTGTCGTAAATAAAGTTTTTAACTTTCCGGTCCATTTAACACAAAGCTACGTCATAAACATGGAGCGCTTGGAAGACGACGATGTTATAATCCTTCTGTCAGGTAAGTAGTTTATTTTGTTTTGTTTTAAATATTGTAACGATCTGGGTTTACAGTCCGAGTGCTGACACAGCGAATGTGGAGTCTGTCGATACAGACAATGGATGCTATTCATTTGCTAATATTCTATTGTTTGTACTCAGGCTACGGCCCATTGTAGCCTGTGTTACCTGGGATGTGAATACATGGTTGGTGAGACCAGTTCCAGACGCTTAGCTCATCATTGAGGGGCCTACAATATAAATATAAACATAAACAGATAATGTAATGGTATAAGGAAACTAACAGAAACCACGAATCAGCCCATAAAATAGTTCTACATGATACAGTGTAGGGTGCAGGTGAAAGGCCCATTGTGGGGCCTTCACTATACAGTCATTCTAAGTTTTGAGAGCTTCCCTATTTTTGGAGTGTGATAGTTTGATTTCGTCTTTCAAATTAAGGGTGGTTTATGATTTGAACTTTGATTTATGAATGCTTTAGATTAACAAGGGATGTATTTGTCTACCATTACTCCACAATATCAGATCAATTTGGTTTAATTTATAGTATGCAATATGACAATAATGTTTTCAAAACAAGATGTTTGGCGATGCGATACATTTTAAGTAACAATTGGTATGTTCTGTTTTTAATCAAGGAGGATCCAAGTGAAGCTACAGGAGTTTCAGCAACGTCAAAAACTGGGACCGAACAGTTTGTTTTGCTTGATGAGGAACAGGAAGGGCAGCCTCTCCCAAAGAGAAGGAGACCTGGAGAGAAACAGAAGCCGGGTTTAAGCCACTGCCACCATCCCAATACATCGAGGAAGATGAGGGAGAGAAATTCTCCTACCATTAAAGAGGTACTTTTAAGTTACATACCACGAACACCATTTTATATAATATACTAAATATAATTTTTATTAAATCCCCAAAGTACGCTGGGTGAAATATAAGTTAATAGCACACTGAAAGAATACCTCCGCTGACTAACGTTGATGTTACTGGAATTTAGTACATCAAATTATTTTTCCTTGCTTCCTAGAATGGTTGATTTTGACCAAGCATGCTTCCCTGCTGTGATTGTTCAACTGGGAAAACAACTTTTTCCACAGGAAGGCAAGTAAATTTGATTGGAAGGAATCTAAATGTTTTTGGGGAAAAAATGTATGCAGTAATGTCATTTAAGATTGCTTGTGCATTGAAATAATTGCTTTTTGTCTTTGAATTTCAGGGCGATACACTCAAAGACTTTTTCAGTGGACATTGCTGATCTAGTTGAAAGTGGGTACTGGCCAGCAACAGTCAATTTTAAAACCTTGTATGCAGTGGATTGGTTCACTAAATATGAGGATCTCAAGATTGCGGCTCTGGGAATGTCACGGCAAGCTTTTGTTAGCATGCCTGAACATCGCACAAAAGTCTTAGGTCGGTGAGTATAAAATGGAACTAATTACCGACTGCTTGCAATATGTTTCCCATATATTTACTATAATATAGTGTTGGATTTTTGTCTTTTTCTAGCAGATTAAGATATGTGGGGATACCATGCAGAATGCATTACTGGAATAGACCTATGCCAAATTTGAAGTTGAGAGGCTGTCTCAGGTGCAGCATTCAGTGCCCTGCGTGCACACCCTCCATGTTGGCTTTTGCAGTGGATGGGATCCGTAAACTATACGGCTTTAAGAGCCAACCAGGGTAAAAAATTTAGAGTGCCATAAACAGTACATTTGTAAATATGTATATATTTTTATATGTTTGAGACTTGATTGATTTTTTGTTGTTCTGGCCAAGGATTCTGAGGTGTCTTCCTTGGTTGACTACATCCATGAGACGACAAAACACGTAAAGTTATATTACATTGTCCCTTATTTTACGACTAGCATTTTCTTGTACCCTACCAATTTTATTTATGAATAATGATGTTTGGAAAGTAGAAAACAAAAACCCCACCACCTTCTGAATTTATCCTTCTCCTACGCACCTGTCGCCTGTCTCACGAAATAGATGTGCAAAGATTTCCTCTGTTATGTATAATGATGACCCCATCAAACATCATGTTAGCAATATTTACACCTTTTTAATTTATACTGTTTATTTCTGTCTACATGTGTGTATTTGCCTTCATTAGTTTTAGAAAAGAGCGATGTTGTATCGGTCAGTGGGCAGCAGCAGCACGAGACTCACTAGTCTGTAAGTAGACGAAGGCGTTGAGGTTGCTGTCGGCCATTGTTTTTTTGCTTAAGGGACTGAATATGTTCCGTGCAGAAATATTTGCACTTCCCTTATATCTACAAAAACTGCTTGCTTCACAGACTGCAGTTTTGTTTTGCTCCGATGTGGTGTGCAAATACTAGCCGTATCTGCAAAGGGTTGTGCAGCATTAACATTTTGTAACTCTGATTTTGTTTTGACAGACTGTGCAAAGGACCTTGAGAACATCACCACTCTACAGGAAGACACAGTCCAGTAATGGGTGTCAGATGTTCAGCAGTGGACGACAGGTACTGTGGAAAAAATGTATGTCATTGTTGCACAATGTCCTTTGACTCTGTTTACACAAGGTCTACACAAAAAGGTTTGATTGTAAACTGATATTGGCACTAATTCATTTTATTCTCCTCTTCACAAGGACCAACCAATCAAAATGACTTGCAGAACGCCATTGAGGACTCTATTTGAGCATTAAGCAGCAAAGATTTCAGCTGTATCGTCAGGCTGGTGAGACAACAAGATGCCAACTTTAATGCCAATTTCTTTGTGTAACATACTGTGACAAAATGTATTGATTACTATTTGTAGATTGTAAAAATAGCTAACCCATTTATAAAAAAAACAAAACTAGAATTACCGCACTGCGGTTGCTTGCAGCTCACCAGTGCAGTTTCTGTGTACATATCTCTACATACTTTTCTCATATAAATGTCACTGTAACCTCGACAACTGAAACCGTAAGATGAGGTCATTGTGGCCTTGACCTTTTGACTTTAAGGCAAATAGTCAGATGGACAACCCGAAAACATACAGTTATGCCTCCGGCAACTGGCTGTGCAGAGGCATTAAAATGTTAGTGTTTGGTTTCACATTCTAGATGGCAATAAGCAGAGACATCAACTCAGGAAAAGATTTCTGTAAAAAAAAAGCCTTGTATGTGTGTATATATACATACACACAAACGCACTATTAAAACGTTTTGTTTTTATCATATATTCTCAGGCAGTACTGAGGCATTTACGGAGACGGGACATGAGGGTCTACTCTGCGTGCTCAAGAGAAGATTGCACAAAGTTCAAGCTCAGCAGGCTGCAGTGGGTCCGACATATTCTGGGCAGCAACAATGTCTTTGGATGACTCCTCCTCTGAAGAGGAAAACATGGAGAGTTACTTCTTCGCTGCTCAAGAACTGCGAGTGCTGTGATTAGGTAAATGTGTGAATAACTCTGTTGCTGCACTGCTACTGTTGCTACTCCTGGCAGCCTTAGGAAGGCCTTAGCTTTGTGTTGGGTAGCTGTTAGCTTTAGCATAGCAATCATCAGAGGGACATCTTCAGAATTTAACACTATGGTTTGTTTGTGTCCTTCAGTTCTTCTCAAGTGAAGCTGTACCACTGTGCTCCAGCTCCACACTCCCTCCTGCAGCCTCCGCTCCTGATGCTAACCTCCTGTCTCCATCACACCAAGCAGCAAACCTGGAGTGACAGAACCTTCTCCATAGCTGCCCCCTCCCTCTGAAACCCCCTCTCCCAAACACTATTTTTGTATTTTTTTGCATGAGAATTGTTGATCATATCATTTCCAGCAACTGCCTTAATGTAATTTCTGTGCATAATAAATGACATTGATCATAACATATTGGGATTTCCTTGCACTTCTACACCATGTTATTGGCAGATAAGATGCTGATTGAGTTAAAGCAGTGAATGCTCTGCTTTAAGCAAAATAAACACAAAAGGATCAAATGGATTTGAAGTAGAATGGGCACATTACATTCTGTAGAGAGTACCTCAGCTACTGAAGTCAGAAAATTACTTTCTTTATCTGAGGTTTCAGTCATTTATAGTCACAGCAAAGCACACAGGTCTGGTTGTCTAAGTGGCGCCCATATCATATTGTTTAAGATGTGTAACATCAAGCTTGTGTATCAGTGCTAAATACATCCAGTCATAAGTCAGAGTCCACCCTCTTGTTTACACTAAAATTAGGTGACCCAGATGTTTCACAATGCAATCTGATAAGGTCATATGAGAAACATTCTTAACATCAAAGAAATGAACACAGCAGTACAGCAATAGATGTTTCACT
Source organism: Hippoglossus stenolepis (assembly GCF_022539355.2). Lineage (NCBI taxonomy): Eukaryota > Metazoa > Chordata > Actinopteri > Pleuronectiformes > Pleuronectidae > Hippoglossus > Hippoglossus stenolepis. Next base: position 29,376,493 of record NC_061485.1, read on the forward strand.
TCAATCAGTAGCTGGTAAGCGGTAATGAGGCAGGGGTTTCTATCAGAAATCATTTCTGGGACATTACTTTAAAAGATCTCCAGTATAAGCAAATATGTTCTAAAATTGGTTTACATCCAAGTGTGAGGCTGTCCCACCACTTGGAGTGAAGATATAGTCCAGGTATGAACAGTCAAAACCTCAAATCACACCCAGTACGGTATGGTTCAGGTGACAGTAGGTGGAAGGTGAAGGTCATTTCCATGAGCTCAAGAGAAACAATGTGACGTCTTAGTAGTTCATATTTGGGTCCTCTTAAAACATGCACCCACTAGGTACTCTATACTGTAATCCTGAAAACCAGGGACCATGCTGCATTGGGGTCTAGGGGAAGGGAGTAGCAATGTTAAAAATCAAAGGGAAGACTGTGATATGAAAAGTGTTTCACAAGGAAAATTAGGTCTACACTTGCCCAAATTGAATGCAGATATATGTATCAAGTCAGATGGATACCATAGATTTATACAGAGTCAATGTCATTGGTAGTGAAAGTAGAAAATGAATACACTAAGATACATACAGTATGAACACATAAAAAATGTTCAGAAGTATTCAAAATATATCATGCAGAAGAGTATTGGTGTAAGTATATGGACATAATATATGGACACAAGTATAAATATTGTTGTGAGAGAATACATAAGTAGTCCAGAGAGTATGTACACAGTGTGTGTGGGGGAGGGGTGGCTGCAAGTTAGGGATGGTGGTGGTGGTGGGGGGGGCCTGTGGGATGACGAAGTCATCACCCGCCCTACTCTCCCTCTGATTGGCTAGTAATCCTGATTGGCGCCAGAGCTATGTATTGGTGTTTAGGAATGAGGACCGTCAGAGTTAGGGTCAGGGGTTAGCCAATCAGAACCAGAGTAGGGGGCGGGCATTGTCATCATCGCGGGAATCCTGACACGCTCCACAACAGCTGATGCTCCTGGACAGGTATGGGACGAGCAATTATGAATTTTAATATTTCAGTATTGAAAAGTATTAGGCATTTGTTAATAATTACCATGGAGCAGAGTTTATATTGGTTCCTAACGTTTCAGTTTGGTGTGAAATGCTAGGAATGTATAGTATAGTGTAGTGTGTATGTGTATACTAACTTGAATGTGAAATCTCAACATATAGCTCAGTCTACTGCAAAAGTCATAAACACCACATTTAAAGCATAGATCAAATTAAGTTGTATGGATGTATTTTATTTATATGTATTGAAAATAATGAATATGCTAGTATGCACCACAAAACATTACTCTGATATTAATGTGTTTTTGTTCCATTGAGGTTGGAGTAACCAGCATCCCTCCACTCACCAACCCTCCATCATCCCTGCCAACCAGCCACCCATCAGCCAACTGGCCGCTTGTCCTCTCAAACAACCCTCCACCAGTCCTGCCATGCAGCCTCCCAGTGCCATGTTGAATCAGGGTATGTTGTGGTGACATTTTTAGAAAACGAACACAATAACGTATTTTTACTAAAGTGTTACACAAGTAAATAATACACACATGTAGGTCAGAGTAACTAACCTTTGAAATCTTCCTAAAGATGACTGATGTTTGTGAACTTTGTTTCTACAATTGTCATGACACTACATTATGTAAATGGAAATTTGTTTTGTTTTGCTAGAGTTGTGATATTGTGGTAATACATTGGAGTATTATATTCATATATATATATATATCTGAGTGTGTGAATGGATATGATCCCTAAAACTGAGCTCATCATTCATGTTTACTCTTTAGATTTTTTATCTTTTCACATATTTTTAGTGGATTTGGACTCACAAACATATGTCGTAGTAGGCGACTAAAGTGAGAAAAGTGAGCAGCGGAGTCTGTGTTTGTGCGCCGTTACCTTTCCCTCAGATTCTGGGACTATATTAAGCTGTGCAATTCTTTTATATAATCATCCATTTATAGACATCAATTTGGCCGGGACAAGCGTGATTACTAACAATTTTTAAGGAGGCAGTACGAAATTTGACAGAGCAGCGCACAATGAACTGAATATCTTTAATTTATTATCTAGGGCAGCAGGGCTCCATCTAATTGGCCAAATATATTGACATGCAGAGCGTGAATACATGGCACATTGAACACCATTTATCGCAGTCCAAGCAGTCTTTTGTGATATGTACATCGCCCATGTTGATAGTGCGATGACCGTAATTTTAGATATCTTGTACAGCCCTAGTGTCTATGATTTAAAACCCATAAGCATGATCTGTTTTTCCCTGTTCTAAAGCCAAATAAGGTTTGCTGCCATCTAGTGGTTATTTCTTTCCAACCAGCTGAATAGTTAATGGGTTTGAAGTCATCAGCGGATAATGAGATGAAATGTTGCTGGTCAACGTAATCATGTTATTTTGCTGATGATAAAGCCAAGGAATCATGTCAAGTTAAAAGTGCACAGGAAGGAACCCTGTGGAACCCCAAACACTATTGTTTTTGTTGGAGTGGAAGTCGACTGTTAATCGATTAGTTGTTGCAGCCTAGATTGACACACCCAGTTTTTAGCATTTCAGTAGGTTCCCATGATCTCCATGATGCATGTGCTAAATGCATAGCTCTGGTAGGAGTATTAGGATGTTCACTGACAATTGATTATCAAATTGTGCAACAATGCTAATATTAAAATATATGAGGTCAGATTGAGAGTAAGTGTACTCTTGTTTTGCTCTTTCAGAAGCAACCATTCAATCACTGGAGGAGAGAAGTAGATGAAAAGTAGATGAAGTAGTGAAGAAGGTACTGAAAAGCAAAAGGTTGAAGGTTTTATTTGTTGTAATTTGAGGTCAAAAAATGTAGTTGTAATATACAAAAAAATGTTGTACTACAGAGATACTAACTGGATTTACAATCACCACAACTTCAAACTGTAAAGTCATCTGACCATAGGTTTGCTTTTAATGGTAAACATGTTTTAATGTGTTTCAGGGGAACGTAATGGAACTGGTGGAGCGGGAGCCCTGTTCCATGTGGTATGTACAATGTCTCTTAATTGGATTTGATTGTCCCTAAAATTACTTAATGTTTACTGCAATATTACAATTAAGAAATTAGTATTATATATCGTTAGTTTTTCTTATATAACATTATGCATTTCTTTACTTTTATGTAAATTGTTGCTGCTAATGTGGTGCTATTTATTTATTTGAAAAATATTTTTAAAAAGACAAGTATAAACTATTGTCTTGACAATTGACTCTTACAATAATCAGGTCATTTACACTAATCAGCTTACTGTGTGCATGTTAAATGCATATGGCATTTATAGCTCGCTGTGTCTCGTTGCCCTTCTTCCTTGTCAAGTTTTGAATTCCATTCAATGCTAATGTCAAAAAAATTCTTGGTTAATTACAGTGGGAAGACGTGGCGCTTGCAGTGTGTGCCAAAGGAGAACACCGGGAGTTGACATACATACACACAACATGAATATACACAAAACGCATACACACACACAAATGTGACATAAAAGGTTCAATGTTAAGTGTTTATTTTTCAAGAAGTTTTTGTTAATATTACTTATATATATATATATATATATATATACATATATATATATATATCTATGTATATATATGTATATATATATACACATATATAGATAGATATATAGATGTATTACAACAGAGCATGTCAATATATATACAGTATATATACTGTATATACAATATATACTGTATATACAGTATATATTAATAATGTAATATTACTATTATTTGTATTTGTTTAATTGAAAAGACTATCTTGCTGTTTCTTTAGCTTACTGTTAATTTATATTTTAGGAATGTTGTCAAATTTGTTTTGTATGTATGGTACATTAAAAACCCTTCAAACCCCAACGCCTTGTGTGAACTGCTAAAACCATTTGCTGCTGGAATTGTTTGCTGAATTTTATATATAAATTATATAATTGATATATTGCCTTATACAGTATGTCTATCATCTCTATACAGTAATACAAAATAAAAAAATTAAAATTCAAGTAGACAGCAGATTTGTTATTATTCATCGCTATTACAGAGCACATGAAGATTAACAGTATGTACAAACAACTCTTTACATAGCAGAAATACAAATACAAAGTTATAAGAAAAAAGTAAAGATAAAAAATGTATTAATGATATACGAAAAATAATCTTAATGTTCATCATCAGTCCATATCAAATTTATCAAATACACAATAGGCATATATACTGTAAAAATGTGCACTTATACTAAGCCGTCCAAGATGACGGGTCCGCTCACGCATGCGCACTCGGGCCCGCCTCGGTATGAATGTAGTTGCGGGACTTCTTAGATCCTTCGAATTAGAGGTGTAATCTATCATCAAATATTAATATCAAATAACGTGAATAACGTTCACGCTCACTGAACACGACGCACGGACGATGATTCAAACAGCACGCTACGGCGTGGTTTACGGCATGGCAGCGTTCACAGCAACCACCATAGCAACGATAAAAACGTGACATTACTACGATTTTTCTGGCGAGATCTGAAAAATATTCGTGATAACTAATAAAATATAGATCGTAAGCATGAACTGGCTGAAGATTGTGGAAGCAAAGAGCATATTTCTCGCTAGAAATGGTGTCAGAATGTATTTTAATGCCCAAACTATATTATAAAATGACATTTTATCTGAAAATACAAGGAATGTCCGCCATGTTTTCGTTTTCAGGCAGGATCTTGAGAGTCACGTGACGTGGGCACAGGCCAATGCAAAACAATGGGCAGACAAAAACGTAGGTATCTCACAATCTGAGAGGCCAAATTGTGAGAATACTACGTTTTCCAAGTGGACCAACGTAGGTGGTGTACGTTTTCTGATGAGACTGGGTTGCCCAGGATAGGGCTAGATGATTTCAGTCAATAACCGTATGAATGAGGAAAGCATGGGAAAGACATTTGGGAGCTTCAGATTTTTCTAGGTCACTGTGAGGCTGTTTATTGCCACTTGATTGAATGCAACTACAACTGTGTAAATATGTAATAAATCTTATTGAGCCAGAAATAATGAATTCTTGCAATTTCTAAAGAAATAGGACATTGTATTTGACTGTTGAAATGTAGGCTCGAGTCCAACCTTTCTGGCTTAATTTGTAATTTTTAGTGATATGGAATCAAGATAAAGACAAAACAAGACTTTTAATCCGTCTTCTTTCGGGAACAAAACAACAATTTCCTTTTATTCTGTGTACAGCAGTAGAAAATATTGACAACAGGCAACAGGCAACAGCCTATCCCAGCCTGCATTGATTAAGCAGCACGGTACTCTATGGACAGGCTGTATGAGCAGTTTATCATCTCCATAGGAGGAGAGCCATTAACACACATGGGGAACATTCACAGTGGGGCCTGAGTCTCACACTGTTGCAACTCACCTCTTTGCTGTGAGTTTACAGCTTCTCTAATGCGTGTTGATCCGTCAAAACAAAGCAAAGACCTGCCAGTCCAGTGATTCTTTGACCTTCTCTTATTTCAATATACTGATATGTTTCTGGTGAATTCCCATCACAATTTGGTTTGTATAAAATCACACTGTGTTGTTGTAAGAAAATATTCTTTTGAGCAGTTAGTAATAGGCCAAATTACTTGTGTTTGTATCAACAGTTGTCCCAACCTTACTGTTGCATCGGCTACTTTGAACCACTTAAGTTATTGTAGCTTGACAACACTAATATCCCCCTTTGGGTTTTGTTTTTTTTTACATTTGTGCTCTTAGCTATTCAATTGATTTCTTACAGTGCTCATGAAGTGAGTGCGATCTGATGCGTACAACGCCTCCCTCTCAGGATGCTGAGTGTAGCTCTGATGCCTGCAGTAAGACCAGGACTGACAGTGTAATCATCATTAAGCATGGAAGCTGGAGATACGACTAAACGAGCTTGCCTTCCGAGCCATTAGCTGCATCTCAGGTCTGGCATCTTCACCACCGAGCTTTCTCTCAGTGGCAGCCGCCTCTCTATGCTTTAGGCTACACTCACCACAAACGTCATCCACATAAGCTCTTTAGGGACTCCATTAGAGCAAAGAAAGACACCATTTGTGAAGACACGATGTATATTGGAGAGTTAATCAAGCTGCTTAATTTGCCTGGGGCCCATTACTCACCGTGGCTTATTGTGTGGTCAAGAAGACAAAGGGAGCATGTCGCAAAAGACGCTGTGCACCTTTAATCTTCCCAGGGCAGACGAAAACCAACAAACTATATGCCAATCACATAAATTGCAACATACTTTTTCATTATAAGTTCAAGAAGTCTTCAGTGTTGGCAAACAGCCTCAGAAGCTCTGTCTGTGAAACTGTAAACACAAAACTATTTAGCGTGCCTACATTACGCTACATAAAACCATTTGACTTTTAAATTTAATCTAGCAGGCAACCAGTTTAAAACGGCAAACACAATTATGGCTTAGAAATGCATCCACCAATTGGTTGTCCCTCATAAATAATCAAGTCCAGGAGTTGGAGTGATTAGGGATGTGGAGACACGTGTCAACACCATACAGCGCTTGTCCCCAGAGCAGAAGATGGTTGTCAAGATCCAATTTTCTGTTTTCCACTGTGTTCCAACAGGAGTTAAGAGGTAGTACGCAGAACAACAAAAACTCCAAACTTTCTCTCTATTTTTACCCAAACTTTGCAACTGTCAGAAAGTCTTACATTTAAATCTCACTGGACTGTCCCTGTTCCCTATTATTCATCTACCTCTCCCTTAAGTAATGCTGGGTAATGGAAACAAAATGGGGGGAAATGCAGGGATTTTTTTTAGGTAGTGATTTGTTTGCTAATGCTGTTACTTTCACAGCTGATATACATTGCTGGCTGATGTAATTTAGTCCTGTGAAACACACAGCACCCTACCAGTCTGCTTCATAAAAGAAATGTATCTTTTTTTCATTCAAATAGCCCATTATGTCCCTGCATATTTCTCCCTCGCCCCTTTTATGATAACCTTTCTGAATTCAATAGTCGCTGATAAAAAAATACAGTTGGAAATGTGTGGCAATCACACGTAGACATACAATTGCAGGATTCAAACCTGAGGCGCAAACAAATTACAACCTTTCCTCCTCCTTTCTCCTCTAAACAGCCCCAGGTTGAAAATGATTGAGGAATGATATCAAGCTGCATATTACAGGAACGGTAGGTATTCAAACAAGCTTTATTACGACTCAGCATGCTGGCGCTACCCTATTTCGTGCTGGTTTTGAAACCATATGCATATTTTTTTCTTTTCAGGTGTTTATTTTGCCTGTGCTGAGAGAACTTCTAAAACAGCAAGATAATATTGACAGGTAGAAAACTCATACCTCAAAATAAAGGCTTCTTGCACATAAGAAAAATAGGTTTCTGTAGGATAATGGTAGGTTTTTGAGTCCTGCTGATGGAATAGTTTGTATGCTTGTCTTTGAACTGATGAAAGCATGGACTTTACCAAAACACAAGATACAATGTTTTTATTATCTTAATTTAAAACTAAGAACTGTAAAGTTTTTAGGTGTTTTTAGGTGAATTATCCAATCAGTTATGTCTATAGTCCAACATTTGGTAGGTTTCATTCATAAAACACCTATTTTAAGGTTAGGGAACGATTGTGCTATCATGAGAGAGCACACATCAAACTGTGTATTTTTTGAAGAAGGAAAACAGATGTTTTTTCATATATTCTTTTGGATTCCCTTGGATTGTTGCTCACTTTAATTTGGTGTTCCTTTGCAATATTTTTTGCATGACCCCTGACCCGTTGGAGCAGCTAATGTGTTGGTCCAGTCCAGTTACAATACACAGCCATTATACTGTAACATAATTGGAGGTCACAGAAGTTATGATTTCAGAAAATGACCAAATGAGTGGCTTAAAATATATAAAAACTGAATTGTTACATAAATGTAATGATACAGTGTTGGATTTATTATGAATCAAAGGACATATGTTAATTCTTCCCCTTACATGTACCATAGAACATGAGTAGACTATTGTCAGGGCTCATGTGTTGTGTTTATGGCTGCAGAAGAAAAATAAATCTTGTTCTTCCAGTGGCAGCTATCTGTGAGAGGCACAAACTGGGGCTATGATCAGCCAGTGCTCGGTTATTTATACTCGGCGCAGCAGCTGATATACAAAATCAAGCTCAAAGTCTTTTTGTCATAAATAGCAAGTCACCACAGAATTCAGCAAACTGCTGCAGCAAACTTTCAAATACAAGCATAAACATATGAGCTTATTTGAGCCGAGGATGTACGAGTTTTGCTGGAAGAATCCTCTGTATAAACTTCATGTGCCAACAGGAATCTATGTGTTTTTGTTTACAGTGATGAAATGAGCAGAGAAAACACATTTTGTTGCCAAGAGGAAGTTCATACCATAAAGCAAATGTGGAAAACAAAAAGCTGTCCTCTCTTCTGTCCTCTATTAATTGCAAAGGCGGAGGTAGCATGGCAATAATATATCACTGCAAAAATGTAGGAGGAGGTCAGGGTAGATGGTGTTGAGTTCAAAGCATAAAGAATGACTTGCACTATAGAATCTATGGTTTATATCTGTTATCAACGATCAAAGATGGTTATTTGTTGAGGTCTTTTTACTGTAGTTGAGATGAAACTGATTGAGTTTACCAGGTTATTTATGCTGAATGTATTCAGTGGTTTCAAAACTAAGGGTCAAAATAGTGCCCTTTTAACAGAAGTTGTCAAAATAGTAGTTCATTTTAAATTAAAGCATGCAGATAAAAAATATTTGTCCCCACATTACTCTTAAAGTGAATTTAAAAGAAAAGCGACGGTTGGAAAAATTGTGACATGTGCACGTAGTTGGTTTTTTGCAAACTAGCTTGAAATCAATATGCTTTGTATTCTTGAAGCACGTCCTGCAGGATGAAGCACACGAGGCTATGGCACTGTTATTTGGGGGGCTGCAAAGTTTATCCCTTCTTAATACCATCGAAACGTCAAATCTTCATGTAAGAAATCAACAAGCCCTGATAAATAATACATTAGCACACAAAGCAAATCCCTTCAACCAGACATTTTCTAAAACTGAACTAATAACTTTTTAAGTACAAGGCATAACTTATAATGACCAAAGCCATGACCAGTAAATAGAGCTGTTTCAGGCCCTGTATGCTGGGGAAAGCATGAACTGTACATGCACACATACACCGGTGGATGTGGATCACATGCTGGCGAATGCCTGACAGGATATTAACCTGCTGACACAAAGGCCTGTTCACCTCTATGACTACTTGCTCTTGTAATTGAGATCCTGTGTCATGATTCTGTCCGGAGGGCTCCAGTTCCTACCCCTCGTCTGGAGGGAGTAATTACTAAAGGACATTTTCTGTTGTTTCACCTTCACCTGGCTCCTGCGTTTGGGTGCTCCTGCTTTCCACTTGTGACACTCGGTCTCTGTCTCTCCCTCTATTTATCCCTCTTTTTTTGAGGGTGGGATGGATGATGGCTCCATCAAGTTACTGAACTGAGACACATTGCTCCATCCGCTCAATAGTGTTCTTCAGTCTAGTACCTTTAGTCTTGTGTGAAGTTAACGCACCACTAATTTACATCTCATTAAATGCACAACATACTTTTGGATGTATTGATTTTTGTGGCAGTTTTATATTCTTTTCATCTATTTTCCTTTTGTTGTACTCCCTTGTGTCATCATGCCACCCTGTACCGCTCATTTATCCTTCACCATGGCTCCAGATTGCGACCATTTAGTCTCATTTTGCACTATTTTTTGGAGAGCAAATATGCCCAACGTTAAAAAAAATTAATCATCGTATCACGTGAAATACCAGGAGCGAGTGAGAATGTGTGTGTGTGTATGCTCGCAGACTCCTCAGACAGGGAGCGAGGTGGAGTTTAAACACACATACACACAGGCCCCAAGGTCCCGCCCTAGCTCACTTGACATACACAGAGAGTCAGTAACGCCGAGATGAGAGGAGCAGAGCCTGTTAACGTGAACCAGTCGGTAAGTCCACTTTGTTGAACAATGGCAACAAAAGTAAAAGTACAGGGTTTCCACTACGTTCTGCCGCTGCCACTGCTTCATTCAGGACAGAAGCAGCGGTGGGTTTGTACCGTGCTGGAGTTTCCTGTGTCCTCCTCCACTCTCCTGCTGACCTGCTCTCACTTTAACTAATCAACACCAAGTTATCAGGACCTGATCAGTACATGAAGTTTACTTAGTGTTGGTTTGATTCACTCCAGAGTTTATGAGGCTGCATTTAAACAATAATGAAAAGTGAGTCAAAATTTTGTGCGCGCTCAGTACAACACAAGACGAACACACAGCCGGGATTCAGTGTTAAAGTGACAGGAGCGATATATTATATTATAATATTTTTTATTCTAATTCAAATGTCAGACTGAAAATTCGTAAGAATTCATTGCTCTTTGAAAGGGTGTATTTGCAGGATCGTGCTCTACTATTATCATTATTTCAGTGGTATAAAATTGTTTAAAAATGATGACAATAATATCATTTATCACAATAATTTATTGGACAATATATCATCCAATGTTTTTAATAATGCAGCAAGTTAGAGGTTTTCCTGCACAGTTTCCAGCTTTAGTTCTCTGAGAATTCCTTTTATATCCAAGCAAAATTGGTATTGTACACTGAGATATCCCTCACTGAACCCATATTGAATTGATCAGAAATCGAAACGTATCGAAACCTTGTGAATCGGAATCCGGTCAGGGATGCATTGTAACCACATTTAACTCAAGTGTTAATGTAACTGTGTTATCACTCCACATACAACTCGAATGTGAGCAGAAATATTGTCAGGGATGCAAACACATGTATGGTGAAAAAAGAGAGAGCTCGTCGAAGTAGGAAAGAACTGCGTAATATACCATCTGACGATCTGCTAAATTATATCTAATGTACACAGATCAATAAGGGATGTTAACTAGTAAATTATGGTTTATATTTTTCAGAATTAGAGTGTTGGGGAGTAGTTAACTACGAGGTTCTCTGTCAGGAACGTGTGTGTGAATAATGTCTGTTCTATTATATGGGCCAGAAAACATATACAGTATATGATATAAATGAACAAATACTTTGGATTTTCCTGCTGTTCTCCTGGAGTTGAAATTTCCCCGATTTTTTTCCAGCACATAATGACATTTACCCATCTGCCCATCCACTGTAATTGTTTTTTAAATTATGTAATTACACATTTGTCAGTTGTGTCAGACAGACACACACAAGCGCAGAAGCAGATAGACAGAGAGAGAGAGAGAGAGAGAGAGAGAGAGATGGGGGGTCAGGCTTGCTTTGGTCAGTCACTTGTGAAGACCATCAGCAATTTCTTTTGCTCAATGCAGTTCACTCATGATTATTTGAGAGAGAAATATACATGTCTGTATATATATATATATATATATACCCCCACGAAGAAAAAACTCATCGGATCTCCACGAATTACCCAAGTCTCCTAAATCGATGTTAAAAAAGCAGGGGGCACCAAAGAGCAAGTAATTTGCATGCATGATTGTTCCTAACCAGCTTAGTAACAGCAGCCAGGTGGCTAGCAGCCATTACACAGTTAAATCACGAAGCTGTCCTCAAATATGGACATTATTCAAGACGTGTGGATGACGTGAAGACCAGACCAGACAGGAGTAGGTGATATGAGTGGACAGAGCGATCAGATCTCACTTGGATCACAATGTAGATACTGGTGACACAAGCTTTAAATTGCAATCAGGTATAATCATATGCAGATACAATCTGAATATGAGATAGACTTTAAGGCCAGAGGTAGAGGTAGATGCCTCATTAGATTAAATCATATACATACATACAACATTTTCATTGTCAGAGATAGTTTACTAATTAACTAATGAAATATTGATATTATTCATGCTATAATCATGTCAAACAGTCATGAAAAAGGACGGCTGCTCTGTCTCTGTTGGAGGACTTTACTAATGCAATACGTGAAACTGCATCTGCTCCTACCATTAGGAGAGCTAGTGCAACACATACAAGCAGATAACAGGGTGTCTATCAATGTGTGGCCACCAATGTTTAACTGTGGCAGTGGAGCTACACAGTGAGATGGATTTTTAAACATAACTACTAGGTGCATTACGTTTGATGTGTTGAAATCACAATCAATGCCAAAGTTATGTTTTACATGTGTAATGTCTAAGGAGAAGGATTGGACTCTTTTTTATCAGTCTACAATATCTGGAGGTGAAGTATTGGCTGTGATTTCTTTACTGCACTTATTGTCATGTAGTGTCTTGTAAGCCATTGCAGACTGTGCACATTTGAATGCATGACACTGACAAAATGTAATTGCCTACTTCCATAAACAGGGCTGTCTCTGTGGTTGGTGCAGCTTTTTGCACCTGAACCCAAGTTTGAAAAGCTCAGAAAAGAAATCGATAAAGCTAATATTGCTTTTCACAGCAGTTATCTACAACGATTGCACACACAAGCAATTTAATCTTGGAAACTGTTTAATGCCATCGAAGTTCATGTCAGCTACAGAGTATGCGTTAATATAAGTTCAGGATTTGATGAATTTGTGAAGCGAACATTAACTAGTGATTTATGCACAAGTGCCAAAGAAAGCAAGAGTGGTTTGCAATTATAATATGGCTCGATGCCACTTACAGCCCATTTGTAGAATTTTATTTCAGATAAGAATAGTTCAGGTTGATTTTGGCAAAGAGGAGATGACTATCAATTACCTCCGTTCAGCCTAATGGAAAATTACATTTGTTTCAAGTAAACAGCTGTAATTGCAGACTGGCTTTGAGAGGCTAGCACAAAGATTATTACCATGCTGAAATCCTTAGTCCCACAGAAATTATGCACAGGCAAAAACACTGAGTGTGTGCACTTTCCATAAAAAGCACAAGGACACTCAACCACAACAAAATTATGAGAAACAAGCCCTTGTCACATCTGCACAAGTGCATTTGAGTGCTTTATTTTATATGCAATACACAATTTTACAATGTTGAGCCAGCAGAACCAGTATAATTGAGGGTGTTAGGTCAAATGTAAAAGTATAAATACATTTGTTTTTACCACATAATCAACATGCCCATGCCCTAATTGATCTGATATCATTTGGTGGGTGGAAAAGTAACAAACAGGAAATACACACTGCAAAACAAGTGAGGAAAATGAAAAAACATATTTTAAGCCAATAAAGCCGTAGCTAATATGCGTAATATATTTCACAAATCTTTGATGAAAACACTCCATCCACCAAAACAGTTTGGGTCAATGGGCCAGCAGGATTCTGGGTGATCTTTGGACAGTGCTAAAATGCTTTTTTAATGAAAAAATGGTAATTAATCTGTATTTACAGTATAAAGCTATATGAGGGCTTAACAGTATTTTATTTTTGATAATAGTGTAGATGTGGAGGAAGGAGAATTGTTTTATCCAGCTGGGGGCTAAGGCTATGCCCTTCAAGGTAACTATTTGGCCAGACAATGTTTCTCAGAGGTGTTTAAAGGCAAATATAATAACTTTAGTTCTGTCTGAATTTAGAAGTAAAAAATTATAGGTCAACCAGTATGGTTCACTACTTTTCATATTTAAAGGATCTGGTCTGTTTGCTGCCTTGGGGCACAAAAGAACACCCTTGTCGGAATATCAGCCAATCGATGAATTGGTCAACTATGAGGTGAGCAGCTGTTGGATTGACACTGAAGCTGTGTGTAACACTGAGTCCCTTACTCATAACAGTAAATAATCTGCATGTTGTGTGCTTCCCTCTACATTGAAACAAGGAGTAAATTGGACCAGAGCCCACCGGAGCCGTGATCTGCCTCCTTACATCCAAATTGCACCCTGCCAGACTGTCAATATTATATGATTTCACACTAATCTCCCTGTAGACTTAATGCGTGCTATTAATTAAATACTTCTTTACACTATAAAGTGTGCTTACCAATCCTGACAATGAAGGTTATAGGTTACTAGTCAATTATAGTACAATTATCAGGCTACATAAAGGCACCTGGTGTGTACAATGTCTAACGCTTGTACAGCATTTCATTTCATTTATTTGAAATTCAGTTAAATAAACTTGCTCAAAAGTTCATTTCTGAGGTTGCAAACATTTTATTTATTTTCACTAAGGTGCAGTGTCTTGGTCAGTTGTTTGAGTCACCCGAAAATGACTTAGCGAGAGGTTGTTTTAGCTTCTTGGACAAACTAATCCTTAAAAATGTGTTAAAATATATATTTTTAAAGTAACTCACTCGCTCACACAAACACACTGTCTCTCTTTGGCGCATGAATTTGGAGGGAACATTTTAATGACAACAAAAAATGTGTGAACTAAGGGCATGAGATGAAAAAAAAAGATGCTTTGAAAGATGTTTTATATGCATAGATCTCGCTAATAATAAGCTGGATGAGGGAATGTTTTTAGTTTTTTTTGTGTTTTTTAGTTTTTGCTGTTTGTTACAGTGGAAACCACCTATAGTGATCATGTTTGTCCCTGGCCAAATTGATCACTATAAGCGATTGGTTACTAGGACCAAATTGTGCTGCTTCAGTATGGTCCCAGAATGAGGGAAAGGTTTTAGGAACACTATCATGTTGGGCACTTGCGTATGCGCACACGTACACACACTGACCCTGCTGCTCATGTTTCTCTCTCTCTCTCTCTCTCTCTCTCTCTCTCTCTCTCTCTCTCTCTCTTGCGCTGACTGGTAGACACACACAGAGACACACACACCAACTCAGCTGATGTCTCCGAACCGCTACAGTTTAAACGTTGATTTGTTTGAAATGACCGCCACAATATCAACACTGATCACCACATAATGATCAACACTTTACTTAAAATCTTACTTCATAGCACCGACACACCGACACACACACACACACACACACACACACACACACACACACACACACACACAAACAGTGTCATAGGAGACACATGTAAAGTCGCAACGAGAGACAACGAGAGGAGCAGTAAATTACTGACAGAGCCAGTTAAAACCAAACATGTATGAAAAGAACCAAAATGAACACTGTAAGAGGACTACTTGATCACTACAACCAAATTATTTAAACACGATCCTCTCCCAAACTTTTCGATCCATATAAATGGTTGATCACGATATCCATGATCACTATATCTGGTTTTCACTGTATAAGGATGCAACGACTAACAAGGCTGTAGTGATGTACGTGTCAGTGTGAGACAGACATTGTCAGTTACTGACATCATCAGGCCAAAACAAATGAAGTGAAACACAGATTCGAAAGGCAGCGATGTCACTGAGGGCTCTTTTGAAGTGGGGACCTTTTCCCCTTCAGAATCCAATGAAGAGGACATCAGAGTGGTGGAGGACCATGATGGTAGCTCCATCAGTTCGAACTCACTCCATTTTAGTTGGAAAATGGCTCTCGTGAAAAACCCGAAGCCATGTTGCAATTGTACATAGCAGTGGTGTTGCTATTGTGTGCAGGGAATTTTATTTATTATTGCAATTCTAACAACTGAACTAATCCCACTGGGGGAAAATCATTTGGAGCAGCTTGCCCACAAAAACATTTACAGACCTTACTCCAAAGTCTTATCCATTGCACC
The DNA here is from genome assembly GCF_022539355.2 of Hippoglossus stenolepis. Taxonomy (NCBI): domain Eukaryota; kingdom Metazoa; phylum Chordata; class Actinopteri; order Pleuronectiformes; family Pleuronectidae; genus Hippoglossus; species Hippoglossus stenolepis. Next base: position 29,392,132 of record NC_061485.1, read on the forward strand.
AAGGCTTGGCAAATTAATAGAATATACAATGCAAGATGTGTGACGCTGACCTCGATCAGCAGAGATTTGAAAGTGAGAGGGGTAAATGTCACAGATTTCCAGTCATGGGTGGCAGCTAATGGAAATGGGGTAACCACACTTGGTTAGAGGCTGTTAACTGTAATATGTTTCATGACATAGAGGTCCCAAATGGTTGACTCTTTGTCAGCATTGACCTTGCAAAGTTACAGACGGGTTGAAACACTGGGGTGGTATTATGAGCCACGTTCAACCCATGTTAGGGAGATTTGGTCTTTTTGATTCACTTCCTGTGAATGTTTGGATTGTGTGTGTGTCCCTGCTTTGATTTAAAATTAAACAATCACTGAGATTATAGCATTGACTCAAGTTAATGCAGTTCAATATCATTTACCAACTAAGTGAACAGTGAAATCACAGCAGGTTCCTTTTCAATATACTCTGCCAATAATAGGACAGTGCAGAAGATTATCATCTTGAAAATGCAGCCAGGTGGCCAGGGAGCTTTTCATGGCCCAGTAGTGGGATGGTCTTGACTGCCAAAGTCAGTCAGTTGACCTCGGTCCAGCTGAGCAGGGGAGTCACTGACTAAAAATATGACCAAAGGCAAAAGGTTGATTTGCAGTTGAGGCAAGTCAGAGTATCACAAGGGGAGACACCACGTGTCTTTTGATGTCTATGGATCATAGAGTTCAGCGAGTCAATGAATAAAAAGACGCGATGATGTGAAAGACACTACATCCACAGCAGTTGTCCCTGGTGGCTCTCAAACCCTTTGCTCTGGTCCTCTGCAGTGAAAGAAAGTGTTTACAAGGTTTAAAACAAAAGTCTGGGTAAGATGTAGTTTGATTAAACTTTCAGCCCTGCATAGTGAGAATTGATACATCTTGTCAGATTGGGACAGATGAAGTAAGTGTACTGGCTTGGCCTGTGTGAGGTAATGCCATGTACTTTTCATATAACTGGTCTAGTGTAGTGATTGTCTGATGAATCCTTGGTAATGTCTGCACCTGGCAGCTTTCTTTCTACAGCTAACAGTTAGTTAAGCTGTTGGGCAGGAAACTATTTACGATTGGTTAGGCAGGCAAACTCTATGAAGCCATACAGACAACAAGACCACAAACACATAACTTGAAGTTTAACTCATTGAAATGACTGTGCAGCATTGACTTGGTTTGTTTTAAAGTGCTGATACCACATCGTCTGCTTCCTTTCACTAAGTTTCATCTCCAAAGTGTGTAAAAGAAAAAATGGACCTCCTTACAAGCAAATGGCATATTTACTGTTCCCGCTTTAAACTTGTTGGTATCTATGTGTTTACAACTAGTTGAATGTTAGGGTCGATGAAAGGCTCCCAAAAGAGCACAAAGATTCATTAACCAATATAAAAGATGAACCCCTTTTTTTAATCATTATGAGGCAACATTGGATCTCAGTTGGGTTCCACACAATGCTGCCAAATTACTAGTGTCATACCTGAGTTACAATAGCATCAAACATACAAAGAAGCTAAGAGGAGGATGATATACTGTATTATTATCCTCTAAACAATTTGTTATAATTCTGCTTTTTGAATTATAGCCACAAAATGATGCTGCACTCTTTCACTCTCAGTTCTCAGTGATAATTTCCACTTCTACTTTCTGAATCATTCTATTTTGCCCAGTGGAATACATCGATTGTGTAGCCTACTGTTTATACTGTACAGCACAAGTGAACCTGGCCCCTTGACCCTTGCTTCCTTTGGCAGGGAAAAAACAATCACCCAGTCTAGCTTACTGTGTCCTTTACTACTGCAAAAGTAACCTTTGATGAGTCCACCTGTGAAACAAAAAGAACTTCAAGGAAAGGTAACATTGAACACTTGCATATGCACGTTCACCAACACACACACACTGACTCTGCTGCTCACTTCTCTCTCTCTCTCTCTCTGTCTATCTCACACCGACACAGACTCAGCTGAAGTCTCTGACTCGTCACAGGTTAAACGTTGAGTTGTTTAAAATGATGCCACAGTATCAACACTGATCAACACATAATGATTGATACATTTCTTAATAAGTCAAATCTTTCTTCATAGCTGCACATTCATCAGCCTGCCGCTCGCTCCCTTCCTCTCTCTCACTGACACACACACAAAGAGTGTCATCCGACACGTGTAAACTCAAATTAAGTTAAACAACAGAATTTGCAAACTTCGCCAATGTATGGAGAGCCGGAGGAAATGGCAGGGCGCTCGATTCGGTTTGGCTCGATTCGGTTGGCAGTGCACAGCGCGAGTGATAGAGACACAGAGAGGAGCAGTACATTACTGACAGAGCCAGTAAAAGCTGTAAAAAATTACTTTTTCCTGTCCAAACATGGATGAAAAGACCAAAACTTAACACTGCAAGTGGATTACCTCATCACTATAACCAAATTATTTAAACAGCATTTTTATAGGAACGATTCTGCTTTTTGATCCATATAAACTGTTGATTACTATATCCATGATCAGTATTAGTGGTTTCCACTGTATTATTATAAACCGGTGCTGCAATCATTAACACTCCCCTTCTCGTCCCTGTTTTCCACCCACCTCTCATCTCTTCCCTATTTATATGTGCTCACCCCAACCGGTCTGGAACTTCTTTAGAAGGTCTAAATCTTACAGTGCCTTGACATAATGTGTGTTATGATTTGACGCTAAACAAATTAACAAATTTAATTCAATTGAAAAAAAACGGTCAGATAGATTTAAACCAGTTGGCACAGCAGCCTATAAGATTTTAAATAACTTAACTGTTGATAATTGCATTACTTGAAAAGTCCGTCCAACTGTCCTTTTGGATGAAGTAGTGTATCATGCAACTGATCCTTTGCTTTTAGGTTCATCAGCAATTCGTTTTCGATAAAAATTAAACACACATGTGACAGTCGGACATTATTATTATGCCACACTTTCTTTCAGTTATTTTGTGAGGAGAAATTGCAAGCTGGGTTCTCACCTGCAAAGTCAGACATGTTATCCATGATGAAATATTTAGTGTGGAGCCGAGGTTGGTCAAAATGTGCACCATAACTCTCCATTAAACTTAAAAAGGCAACATTGGAAAATGGATCAGAGCCAGCTTTTTGTCTCTCCAGGTTCGGGGTGAGTTGCTGCCCCAAGTGAAGCAGTTTAACTGTCTTGTGGTCTTGTTCACGATTGAGGGGAAGATGGACTGCGAGATGGTTTGGCATGAGCTGTAATGCAGGCATTGTTCTGGAATGTAACTCTCATGGTTCTGGCTTTCAGCCTCAGTTTCCCAGTGTGCTCTGTGGGCTCTCCCCCTCCCGTCTGTTTTCCCCTGTCTGTCTTTGTGAAGGAGTGTTTGATTTGTGTTTTGTTTGGTGGTATACCTGTTTTATTTTGAAATTGTGTGTCTCTAGCTTTATTTCCTGCTTTTGTCCTGTCCAAGATTACATACAAAGTCAATGCAAATAAGAGATTAGGAGCAAGTATCGCGTCTCTCCCCGGGCATTGCGAATGGCTCGCTTGACGCACCGTCAATGATGTGAATTTTGCTTCTATCGTGTCCAACAGATGCGTTCAAATATTCGAATTTGGGCAAAAAATTTTCTTGCGGCAGCCAATCAGCCCTGTCAATGTAACTCACCGGACTCAGTCCTGGCACCAACCAGAGCGTGGAGGGTGATCAAACTGGTCACTGGTCAGCCTCAGGTAGTGCTGGAAATGACAGTCATCCAGACACAGCTCCTAGGGGAGCCAGTGAAATACCAGAGCTGTGAGCTCTTCCAGACGGGCTTGAGGACCCACGTACAACGCTGCTGTCCCTTCAGGCAGTACTTCTCCTCTCTTCTCTTCCGCTGGCTTCTCCCTGTGTTTCCACATGTACAACACAGCAACTGGGGTTGCTCCAGCCAGTCGTCCTCCTCTCTTCCGGACAAGAACCGGCTAATACTCACCGGTTGGGTTTTTTCTTGCGTTCAGGGCGATTCACAGGATTAACACGAATGAACACAAATGATCCCATTACGCGGATCAAGTGTTTAGGGCGTCACAAAAATTCACTCCGCATTCGGTGTGAATGGAGCATTAGTCTTTGTTGAGTTTTATGCTTTGTCTGCGTCTCTGCCTGCTTCGTGTTCCTTACCCTGCTTTGTCTTTCCCTGAACTGTTTGATTTTCGCTTGTTTGTTTCCTTCTCTGCCTGCCTTTCCTTTGTATTTGTTTTGAATAATTTTAGTTTTGTAGATTTGATCTTCCTCACTCCTGCATTTGGGTCCACCTGCTCACCAAACCCTGACACACACGCACCTCATGTTTCTTCTACATCTGTTTTAGTACCTTTTTGAGGCACATTTCCAAAAGTATATATAATTCAAACTCTTAAATATGACTGTGTATACATATTAATGTTGATTACAATTGAACCTCTTTTAATTGAAAGACTTGCTTCTTTAGCCTTAGATGTTTGATGTTTGTGCTTGTATGCAAAGACCTGTCAATTAATTTGGAAGTGATAGTTGATTTTTTTTTATCATGTAATTTGAATTTTGGTGGCACAGCAGACCATTTTGTGTGTTGGAGAATGCAGATTGGAGAATTAAACACGTAACTAAGTTTCCATGGTAGAATGTGCAGCTGTAAGTGTTTAATTGACACCCATTAAGTCCCTGCTTTTTTATCACTAAAAGTGATACAGTGCAATATTCAGTTGGCACTTTTGTGCTTGTAGTGATTTGGAATCAGAAAGGGATTATTTTTCTTATACAAGTACACATCCCAAAATAAATTAGACAGATGCTCATATGTTTTTTAGGTGGGACACAAAAAATGAAAACACTGCCATCAGTCATTGGTTAATTTTAAACCAGAATTAGTTTTATCTAGGGTATCATCTGTGAATAAATTGGAAGCAAACAAGTGTGTAGAGCAGTCAGATTTGCATTTCCTTCAACACAGTCAATATACTTCTTGCAGAAGGTCATAGAGCAAAGATTTGCAGATGCTTCGGGTAAGTTGGAGCAATTGGTCGATGGGCCAAGCACAGCTGTTGATGTGTTTTCAGGGGATTTCTATCATTCGATTTCTACTGCACCTGTTCAATTATCTTCTGATATTGTGACAGAAGTCTTTCATCATTCTTAAAGCTAAAAATATTTGCAGTTTCCAATATGTGCCAATTTTGAAGTCCCTTCAGCAGCTGTTAGGTATACAGGATATCATAGTTGATGGGGGCTATCAAAGACAGGAGGACATTCTAGAGTGTCATATCAAAGTCCTCCAAAGATGATTCCCTTTTTAAAGAAAATTGTTTCCTTGCTGGAGAAAAGCCAATGACTATGAAACCTGTAACCCCCTTGACACCTCCTGAAAAACATACAAGCTGCGTGCTCCTATATTGGGTATTAGGTAACTTGCCTGGATCTCAATCCCTATTATGTTCTATGTACCTGTCAATTATATGGTTATGAAAAAACTATGAGTCTCGTCTACAAAATCTGAAAAATCAAGTGGAGCAGGATTTATGCAGTTATGAGTATGTAGTAGTCTGTATTTTCCTGCTGAAACATTATTGCAGGTGGCAAGAGCAGCGATATTCACTTATTCTATGTCATCTGGTAATTTCAGTTTGAAAAGCTGAGCTTCATCAGGCCGCTGTCAAACAAGCTTCTTCTCATGGATCTGAAAGACATTACATATTTTGTTGTTGCCCCTGTGCATAGTGATGACTCAGTGCCCTTTGTAGAAAGTAAAATGATAGAGCAAAGGCAGAGATACAAAGAGGTTTCCCCTGACATAAAGCTGCTACCAAAACATCATTATTTGGAGCACTACCCCCTGATGATTAAGCTCTTTGGTCCAGTTGTTGTGAAGTGGACTATGCGCTTCTACAATCGCATTAGTCTCAAAGCATCAGCTAATTATTGCTTACCATCTAAGCTCTCAGTGTCTGGGCAACTCTGAGCTAGAGATTCCAGCTGTATCCACACTACCAGTAGATTTACTCAAAGAGGAGATTGCACAAACCATCAAAAGTTCCCTGTCACACATGATGTTCACCTTGCAGAGTGTGTGGTAACCAAGGACAACCTATAGGAGGGGAATGATAGAAATAGAAATTGAAATTGAAATTGACCAATTTTACATAACAGTGTATTCTACATTGTCAAAGAGCTCTGTGGTAGAGCGAGCATTATATAGCCTTCAAACTCAGCCCATCACCCACAAGAACATTCTCTCACGTGGCACTCAATGAACCCCTTGATACATGTCCACTAGTGGATTACAAGAATGGATCAGCCAACATAGGGACACTGAAAAGGCATATTGAAATAATTGGTATATGGTAAAAAAAAATGTGTCTGTGTGTACTTGTACTATATACTATATATTTCTGAGGACCATTTTGAGCATAGACCTTATGGAATGAAGACATTTTTGGAAAGTGAAGACATTTTGGCTAGTCCATACTTGGAAAGGCTTGTTTGAGAGTTCAGACTTGGTTTTAGGGTTAGGCATTTAGTTCTGATGGTTAATGTTAGGGTAAGGGGCTGGCAAATGCATTATGCCAATGACTGTCCTCACTAAGCTAGAAGTACAATAATGTGTGAGTGTGTGTGTGTTGGGGGGTAGACTTTATTAAATATACACTGAATTCAAAATAAATAATAAATGAAATAAAAGCTGATTATAAGATTGTTCAGACCAGATCAACTTAAATGGAACAACGTTGTGGTTCTGTATGTTGCAGGAGTCTCAGGATAATTATTTTTTTTTAAACACTGTATACCTTTACATTCCAGCAACACACAACGGCAGTAGCTTGCTCACCTTAAAGACGAAACAGCCAGACACAAACTGAGCAGTCCAATGCAACGAGGATTTCTCGGACCCATACATGGGGAAAACAAAACATCCTATACACAAAGATTAGGACAGAATAGGAGAGCCCTTTCTTCCGGCCAGGACTCAGCAGTTCACTTACCACTCAGGGAAACAGATCACTCTTTTAAAGATGGTAATGTTCATATTTTGTCCAGATAAGACAGATGGTTTGAAAGAGGAGTAAAATGAACTATCTTTGTCAACCTGGAAAAAACATCACTTAAGAGAGGAGGTGGTTTAAGACACCAACTTTCAGCCACCTACAATGCTAAGTTCTCCCCCCATAAAGCTCCAACACTTAACCACCCAACTCCTGTGACCCTAATGATTCACACAACAGCAGGGTGGGTCTATGACTTACAGGTATCACCAGCCATTCACACCTTGACTCAGAGGACCCCAACAACCTCTTTAAAAGACAAACTTCCAGGAGGGCGCAGTGCAACCTTTGGAGTCAAAAAGGAAAAGAGAGCATGGATTCTTTGCCCAACACACCCACCAACAGAGTCTAAGGAGAGTATTGCAGCCATGCAGAGAGCTCTACCCTTAGATGTAAAGAAGAGGAACGATGGAGAGGTTGTTAAACAAAAGATGTTAAAGACTTTCACACACTAAAGACATGAAGCTGTTCTTAATGCACCAATGGTGGAGGATTTCATAGCAAAGTGTCTCTCTCATGTAAAATGTTTCATCTTGGATTATTGTTGATCAGAGAAATGTCTTTGATACATTGGCAAATTGCTAATATGCCTGATTGTATATTATGTGTCTGTGCTTTATCTCCTTCATAGACTGTCCTAGTCACAACATGTGTGATGTTGGCAGTTGACAGTGAAGTGAGATCCAAGAAGGGGTCACAGCTCTTCCATAATTTTATTCGTGGATACTGGCGTGCTCCCCTAAGCATGAGAGCTTTCAGACAATTGGAACAAATATATCGTCATATAGGGGTTGTTGAGCTAATGTTGGTAGATTGGAAAATGTTTGCATATGGCCCAACCCTAGAGAAGACACCACAAAAAACATAGATAAAATAAATTTAAAAAAAAGACTTAATAATATTAGTGAACAAATGATATCAATGGTAAGGGTATCTGTGTGACCATCTTCCAAATCTACTACATTTCTCAGACAGTGGAACAGACTGAGTTTTCTATGATTGGATTGTCATTGTCGAATAGCATTCAGGACTAAAGATGGGGTCAAAATTCATACTTCAGCATCACAGTATAAGTGTTGACTGCTATGGTTTACACACAGTTCACATCTTTGTAAACAAAAGTACATTTTTCCACTTTTCCTTTGTGTAACTTTACCACTGATAGCTTTTTTTCACTTTTATTCACACAGTCTTGGGCCTCGTTAATGGGTCTTATTGTATTTTTCTATTTTGCATAGGGCGTGGATGCAGTAATTTATGGAATTTATATTCTAAGAGGACATGCTTCAAGTGATGATCCCGATCATATCGTAATTGTTCTTGAAGGCATGTATGTGTATGTGTTAGCTGTTGCTATGCTGTTTGGACTGATGTATGCACTGAACCTCAGCTACCGGCCTCCGCCACAGTCCAAGAGATAAACTTTGTATCAAAGACCCAAAAAAATTGCTAATTGTCTGAAAGAAAGTTTTTCACTCAGGGGACTGATTTATATGTGTGCAATATGGTGCAGATCCAACAAAAAATGTGGATCTATTGAATTTGAATGTAGTGTCATAACGGGACTGTTGGGACTTGGCAGTGGTTTGCGGGCTACTGAGTGCCCTAGTTACTAAACAGATACCTCACATAACTTGTGTTACATGTTACAATCACCTAACCTAAGTTTGTGCAGAAGACAGTTGGAGACTCTTTTATTGTTTGATATAATGTAGTTTTTAGGCAGTTATTTTCTGAGGCGCGACTTTCAGCCTTTTTTTATTTCGATGGGCTCATATAGGCTGTTTTTTATTGTGGCTCATTTTTATTGGCATTTACATTAGTTACTGTGTTGCTGTTTATGTTCTGTGTGTTCTGTAAAATAATAAATACAACAAATCTTAAGAAGAAAACATTGATATTTACTGATATTGTATTTGTACACAATTAAATATGGAAACAATGGCCACATATACATGTACATGGTGAACAAACATTCATTTACACAGTCCAATTTGAATGAAATGTTTTGGTTTGACAGCCAATAATTAATTGAGGAAAAGAGGGAAATTGTGTCAGTTGGCCACATTCTGACCATGTGAGACCAATTTACACAAGAAAAATTCAAAGAACTGTTTTTAGTGTAGGATCATACACTATACGTTCTATACGTTTCCCCATCCATAGTTGTTTCTTTGCTGAAAACATTCACGCTAGTTTGTAATTCATTCTCCCCACAACTCCAGTGCCTTTTCTTTCCCTCCACACCTTCTACTTTAGTTATTCTTCCTTGTTCATGCTTGAGCTGAACATTTACAGCTGAAGCAGAAACACCTTCTCTCATGGAGTCTACTGAAGATCTTTCTCAGTTCCCATCTTTCCACTGGCTTTGTCTGCCTTCATGCCATATCTAAGTCATTATTATGATTATGATAAACAGTAAAATGTGCAGCCATGTTGATCCTAACATTCATATATCAGTGTTTCAGAGGTCTGTGTGATCTCAGCAGAGACAGAACTGTCGGAAGAGTGTGAGAAAGTATAATGAAAGTCTGTTCGATAAGTCAGTGGCAGGTGTCTGACTGTGTAGATCTCCTCGGAGAGTGCAGGGGGAAAAAATTACATCTCTTCATGAATGCACAGAGCAATCAATGTGATTTGGCTCGCAGGCAGCAGAACTGCTCATCTCAATACATTTCAATTTCATTTGAATATATTTAAATACCTCAACCCTAGCCTAGGGCTGACTTGCATGGCTGGGACAGAGGACACATCAACCACTAAAGGGGTGGATGGGGACATCAGGTGACTCTGGTGTGAGCTTGACGGACAGCTTGGTGCCATGTTATAATAACATTTATTCAGGGAAATTGGAATAGATCTCCATAAAAACTCCTGTTAACTATTATCTAAAAAGTACACTTATATAACAGTATCCAGTTGCCTAATATCACGTTGAACTATTGAAGGGGTTCACAACTCAAACAGGGATAACTCTCAGAATAACTTATCTATATCTTGTTAGCCTCATGGTTCTGTCACAGCATAAGACTCTACAAAGAGCCATAGAGCTGGATATATACAGAGCTTCTATATGAATTGTGTATTCATTTATAGGAATTATGCACAACTTTTATATGAACAATTTGGGTTCTCCACATTTATTAGTCATTCAAAACATCACTGTAAAATTGGACCATTTGAGAGAAAGTGGCCATCCTCACATTGACTGGATTTCTAAGTGCTGTTAGCAGGAAGGCCTTTACTGGAAATTGGTTAAAACCATTAAAACCTACTATGGAAGGATGGATAATATATGTCAAACCAGTATGACCATCATTTGTATAAAGTGGATTTTTGCGTCTTTTTCTGTTATTACATACCCCCTTTTGAGTATAATTTACTTACACCCCAACAGTCTTGTTCTGATTTTGTTCTTGTTCCCATTTTATTTTATTATGTTTAAATGGCCAGTAAGTTTTCACATGCCTCTGTATTACCCATAGAATCTGTGAGACATTGTTTTATTCTATAACCAAAATTACTGGGGGCTGAAATAGATTAATATGTATTTTCAATGATTGTATCTGTCCTGTAAAATCATAATAAAAAGAGAATTTCAACAAAAAAAAGAAAAATCACCGAGAGCGAGAAGAAGGAAGACGGACCCAGGAGTCTCATTTTGACCTCTGACTGCTCCACATACATTTGCCTGCTCTGCCTTATTGTGTTTCACATCAGCTCCTTTTTGCCTCTGCTGCTAATTAAGGTTACCCTAACTAATTAAGGTTACCCTAACGGCCTCGACATGGGAACTCTTTAAATTGCACATATTTCTTTAAAGCCATAAAAGGCCAAGATATTGCTTCATAAAAGCACACGCCAAGCGTATGCATCCTTATGCTTTTGTAGCAACCATCATGATGCAGTACTTTAAGCAGTGTGTAACGTGGGAGGACTGACACTGTGGTGCGATCAAAATGAAGACAAGACAAGATTTTATTTGTAAAAAAAAAAAATGTTGCTGTTCTCTATTACTGATGGGTATAATAACTAACTATCTCACTGAAAAATCACTTTAACAGTGCAGGTAAGTATATAAAACATCTCCCATTCGATTTCTACACATTTTCTAGGGTATTTTCTTAAACAAAAAATCAATCTGAGATTAAATAAGTAATATAATGATGATCCTTATTTTCTAAGGTGATTTAATGTTCTTCAGCATTCAAACAATATGCACACAATACATATTTCATGACAGCAGAATAACATTTTACTTGCGACATTTGCTTTTGTTTTGTGACAGCAGACGTTTTCACTTTAACAAATACATTTCTCACACATACAACTATTTACAATTGCATAGAAAAAAATACACACACAGTGATTAAAACACCAGAATCCATATTTATGTAACACTGTTGTAACCACAATAAGCAGGTGTAATATTTACATCCTGATTTAATCTTTGTTGCTGTGGATGCATATGTTTTACACACTCGCATACCAAAGTAGATTCAGGCACAAAATTGTATGGGTGGATTTGACAAGTTTTTATTTCCATTTAATCATGTTATGTTAATTAGTTTTAGTTACTTAGTTTTATGGTTTGCTAGGGACGATGCTCACAATCTCTAGGTGCGCAGCTCCTCGGCAGGCTTCCAGGTGTTCGGCTTAACTGAGCGGCTGCATAACAAGCAGTGTGGGATGAATAAGGACTATTTACTTTACCTGTGAATCGTTAGACTCTGCTCTTGTGGAGTGTCAGAGAACTGAAAATGAACTTAGCAGGTCCCCTTTAATTTCACATTAAACTAAAGAATATATTTTTGTTTCTAATCTGTTTGATTCAGCTCTTTCATATGGAGCTCACATGTGTTCCGCAATTGACATCTTATTTGAAGTTTTATTAAAACAGGTTGAAGTGCCATTCGGAATGTTTGAGTCAAATATCTTCAAATCTTTTTTTAATTTTTTTCAAATCTCTGTCTTATTTCTGCATTTGAAAACAAACACAACCTTTGACTATTATCACTGGTGTCCATAGCAACAACAGAAAATAACATTTTAATAACAAGAAAATAACAAGTGTTTTGTAAAAACTAAACAACAAAAAAAAAATGGCTCATGCTGCAGGGAATTCTGAAACTAATAGAAATGTCTTGTAACATTTAGTGTTTAAGAAAATATATCATGGGCCCTTATCATTTCACTTAAACTGTGCTTTAGTGGTGCATTCTACCAAACACATTTGCAAAATGTCTTTTTAGGGGGCCCTTGGGCTAACTGTGTTGGATTTTGTGATAAATCTAGATTTTTTAAAAATTTGAATGAATAATGTGATGGAAATCTGAAAATACTAGAGGCTAGAACACCAAATTTGTCTTTGTGTATTTTAATAGAGGCTTTCTGCAGAAAGGATCAACACAGAGAGTCACAGGGATCTGAGAGTGAAGATGCAGTCAAATGCAAGGATCTTATATAGGAGAACTAAGGTTGTCTCTCTGAGCCAGTTCAGACTGGTTCTGTAGCAGACATAAATTCAGTTCTTTGGAGAGTAAATAAGTGATAAAAAGGTCATAAAGGTTTCAGGTCATAAAAGTTCAGATCATAAACAGTTCAGGTCATAAAAGTATTTAGACAGATTATATATGTATTTAGACAGGTCTGCAAAAACGTACTTTTCAACTAGGTTTCAACCACACTTAGTTATTTTTCCACTACAATAAATATGTACATTAATTTCCAGATTTGTACTGATGTTGAGGGTGTTTTATTTCATTCATGCCATTTGATAACGACATCACCCTGACATTGTTTATACCAAATGATGTGTCTAAATAAGATAGATATTGTGTCTAGTCAGTATCTTGCCCAAGGACACTTCGGCATAAGGAATTGGTAAACTGCCAGTTTTCTGGTTAGAGGATGACCCGCTCTACCCCCTGAGCCACAGCCTCTGAATGATGTTTGAATGTAACAATGAATTGTTCAAATTGACCTCTCCAACAATAAATTCTGAACAAATGCTGAAACTTCCCAATCCCCCTCCTCTGCACACACACACTGTAACCCACACGCTAACCTTTTTGTGACAGTTGGTGGCAAACAGTGTTGACAACCAGACTAATGAATGTTGACACCCATCGCTACGCTCACATTGTTGTCAGATATTTTTGCAGCCATCTGTGTGACGCTGCTGGTTTAATGAATAAAAGTGTTAGCGAGTAAAAAGTTGTAGCTATAGGAGAGATAATGCATAATGTGCAGTGTTTCTGTGTGGTTGGGTGTGACGGGAGTCTGGACCACATGGGACCCAAAGAAATGCAGCTCCATCGTACAGTGGCTATTATCCAAAGTCCCTTAGCACTTATTTTTCTTGAGCCTCCCATCTAAAACCATCAGCCCTCCCCTCCATCACAATTAGCTCATCAGCTCGCCTGCACCATTCAGTCATTTACAATGCACCCAGCGCTTTCACACATCACTTATTAGAATAAAGTGCCCAGGCATTCTTGTTTACTGTCACTCACTTTAATGTGTTTTGACACCGAAATCAAACATTGCGACTCCAACTGGACCACATGCAGCAAATTGTGATTACTCACAGCTCTGTTTTATTTTGCACACACTGTGCACATCATGACTCTAGCGATCCTCTTGTGATGGAGTCACACCCACCACAACGCCCGACAACATGTTGACATTTTGATCCATGAGTACTAAATAGTTATTACCACATTATGACATGGGTACTCAGTAGTCTTTACTGTGTTATTAAATGAGTATGAAGTAGTCATCGCTGCACTATTACATGAGTAGTCATCAGTCATCATTGCTGTATTGTCTGACATGATTACTCAGTAGTACTTACTTTGTCATTACAGGTGTACTCAGTTGTCATTACTACATTATTACCTGAGTCGTCAATAGTCATTACTACGTTAGTACACAAGGGTTCAACTGTCACTGCTATATTATTACTTGAGTACACTGTAGTCACCATTATGTTTTAGATAAGCACTCAGTAGTTATCACTGCACTATTATATGAGTAGTCATTCATTATTAATACAATATATTATACTCCAAAGTATCCCTGATGGCTGTGCCGCCAGTGTATGAACGATGTGTGATAGAGAAAGTGTTGCACATAGATGCATGAATCTGTGTGTGAATGGGTAGATGGCAAAAACTGTACTGTAAAGCTTTGAGTGGTCATCAAGACTAGAATAGCACAATATAAATACACAAATGATACACTTTTACTGGAGAACTCTTTACTATTATATTTTTACATAAGTAGGCCTACTCAGTAGTCGTCACTGCACTATTGCAGTACTCATGACTCATAAATTATTATCACTACATTATTAATTGAATAATTTACCACCTTGTTACGTAAGTACTATTAAATTAGTACCTCAGTAGTCATTATTGTGTTTAATATTATCTCTATTATTATTACCTAGAAGTTGGGTGATGTCCGCAGTATGAGTTTGAGTATAACATCTTCGCCACAATGGTATTTAGGCTACAAATGCATATGAAAGCTATACAGATCTGTCAAGAATATATTTCAGAAGCATGACAAAATCTGGATGAAACTCTTTGTTTAGCCTCTTTATCGATGTAGCCTCCTTATACCCTAATCAATTTTAAATACTTCCCTCAGAGAGCTTGTCATCTGAGTGTTCTTTTGAGGAACTACACAGTTTCTAGTGTTTCTAGTGATGCTAGTGATGTTTCTACTTTGCAGTGATTGATTTTATATGGTGATTCATCATGCTTTAACTTTGTGACACTTCTGTGATAATAGAATACACTACCACCATCAAATATCAAGTTTTGTCATCATAATATAGTGTTTAAAAAATTCTTATTTATCTCCATGAAAGATACATAGAGGCCCCCAAAAACAGTCACATACACATACAGTTAGAACCATGAATAACCAATCGCCTCGTTCTATTTGATCAAGGCAATCCTTAGCTCCTTATCTTCAGATAGAGGAATGGGTCTGGGGTATTCACAGTGCCCCTTTCATCAGAGGGAATCAGTCAGAATCAACTTCCTTGTCTTAGACAAGCTCACACTTTGATAGATCAAACATAAACACGCCTTGATCAGCGGATAACTAATCATTAAAAACCTGCTTCAAGACCAGCCCACTGCGACAGATGTTCCAAGTGTAAAATGCTCATAATCATTCAAGCCCAGTGATTTAGTGAAGGTTGAAGCGACTGCTGTGAAATCAAACTCATCATCAGAGCAATAACATCAATATCTGGCTGCTCACTCATTTATGAGGGTTAATGAGAAAGAGACCAGTCATGATTCCGGCTTGCTGGGTCAGTATACAGCGTAAAATTTAAAACAGAGACCCTGTTAAGTGAATAAGACTTCTCTGGTTTGGAATAACAAATGATCAGAAGTGTTTAATGTGAATGTCTGTGTGTAAGGGCCCACAGGAGTCTTGAGGTCAGAGAGAAAACCTTGTGATGAACTATTCAGCTTGAACGAAGCTTGAATCAAGTTAGGTCAGCGAGCAGCGCTGCCTCTAAAGAAGTGAGACGTGTTCTTTGGTGTCGAAGACTTCCAGAATTATCTGAGACATTGCCTCATTTCTATATTGACTCATGTTGACTCAGGCAGTGACATATCCTGATCACTGCCGCTGTGGATTTAAGTGAGAGCATTATTTCAGCAAATCAGGATAAATCATGTCAAAGATTAAAAACATCTTCACACTTTGCCAAATATTTCTGAGCTTTTCACCAACACCCTTAATAATGCGACTAAATTAGAAGATACCTTTTATTTGAGCGTGCATAGAAAATGACATTGGATGCTTGTTCATAGAATATGCCTGTAATTCTCTCTGATCTGCTGTCAATATGCCAGTAATGTCAAAATAGATATTATAGTATATAAAACAATATTCAGACATATTACTGCGATAAAAATGCTTCCATCTACGCTGTCATTTTGTAGGAATTATCTGTTGCTGGAGGCTGCAGTTGAGTTTGGGACCTCAATCAGGCCCGTCACATTGATGTTGTTGATGAGACACTGAGAACGTATCAAGGTGACACAAAGCACTCATAGGGAAACCTTGGTCCATGCTAACAGTAATACTATTTTTATGTCTTTACACAGTGGTTATAAAAGTAGGCAGCAGATGGAAGATTGCCACACCTGCTAGTTTTCAGATATCTTTAGATGTCTGCACAGCATACAGTCCCCAGCAGATATTGAAAGCATAAGAGTTCCTATATTTGGAGTTGGGCCAGGTAGACAGCAGATTTCTCTCATTCCTATGTATAAAGGAGTTAAAAATGCGGGAACAGCTAAATTACTTTGCATGTCTTAACATTTCTGTATCTAAAGTATGTCCCCTAAACTGATGACCGAGACGAACAACTGCAATAAGTCCTTCAAGGATCATTTTTTTATTTTACCCAGTCTATTTCGAGAGCAGAGGCAGAGACTGTCATTCAGCAAGTCCTTGATATTAAGATGAAAAAAAATGACAGCGAGGAGAGGAGACTGAAGTGAGGGAGGAAGAAAAACACAAGCACATTCAAAGTCATGCTGAAGCCCTAATTGAGTTATGCAGATAGTGTATGTTGATGAGACAGAATTCTGAGATACTTTCCTGACGTCTCCAGAGGCTTGGAACAGGGCGATATAAACAGCATTAATGGAAGAAGATAAAAATGCTCACACTGCCTCAGCTCTCTGGCAGGGATTTGTTTACCCAATTTGAAAAGAAAGAAATCTATCATAAATGCCCTAGTTGTTAACAGTCAGAATGGCTCTGGATCCTTTGTAGTGCATTTCCAAGATCTAAACATGGAGAATGTGCATCTATGGTTGATTTGACTACAAGGCTTGAGGATTGAACATTGAACCTCTGGGAGGTTTCTACATCTCAGCACAACAACAATTAAGAAGAGCCTGTTTTAGTACATTCAGTTAGAGGCATTGTCAAACATTTTGGGAAATGCACTTACCTCTTGTATTATAAGATGTCAGCACCAGTAATTTTGTCTCTGTGTATCCAGTACAGAAACAAAGGGTAGAATTAGTTAAAAACTGCTGGCCTAGCTTCAGTAGACGTGAAACAGTCCGTCGGTTCTGTTGTTATGTCAGAATGAAATGATTGAAATCAGCAAACATTCATAGTCCCTGACTATGTGGTTTGGGGTAAGACATGTATTTCAAAAAGCACACCATTTACCATTTTCATGCTAGGGGTTTTCTCGTAAAGCATTAGTAGTAATCCAGTCTGAACTGTTACAATCAGTCTAAATTACAATGCAATGACTTGTTCGATGGGTCTTTGTATTGATTTAATACCATTTGAGTATGAATGGAGGATTAATGCTGTATTAGGAAAGATCAGAAAATCTTAAACAATATGATGTGAGTTGGTGTGTGTTGAAAATGGTACAAAAAAGGAAATGATAATTCCAATAGGGAAGATGATGCACACTCTTATTTTGTGAATCTACGTGTGAGTTTTGTTGCACTACCAAGTATAGCCCTCTCTTTATTCTGTTTGTTCAGAAGTTGCATTGCACAACACCCTATTTTTAGAGATGGGGACGATATGCTTGTCCACCATTTCTCCTGATTGGTTCATCGAGGGAATCATACACTGAGACACACCGATAGCAACACTGCGTCTTGCACATTTTCTTATTTCTATTTGTATCTCTGCATTAAATGTATGTGTGTAATAACACCTCCATGATGTTGCTCTTAACACAGTGATTGAGTTAGTTGCAGGAAGAATTAAAGAATGGGGGCGTGAGAGAACAACACGAGGTTTCGCTGTAGGTGATGCCTAGTGGTGTACAGATGACAGCAAAAAAAAAATCAGTGTTAAGAAAACAACAGGCTCCATACATGGTTCTAGTGGCACTGTTTAACTCTTGAAATGAGTTGATAAAGTGTCACAAATGAGAGGTAAGACAAAAACATCCGGACGAGCCACACACAGAAGACCACACTTATGCAGCAGATGCCTTCCAGCTGCTCAGAGATCCAATTCCTTGGTGTAAAACTGCAATATCTGTGCAAGACTTCAACGCTATCACTGCATTCCAAAGCAGTTACCAAGGGAGACTGATTGAGGAGGAAAACATATGGTCATATTGACAACACAGCTAAAAACACACAAAAAACCCACTGCTGATAGGCACCTTAAGATGTTTACTGTACTCTCAGATCTCTGTGGATGTAAGCATTGTATATGTAAAGCTTTTTATTGGTCCTGCTGCCACCATATTCGGGATCCAGTTGTATGGTGGACATGAGCACAAGGTGAGAATGGTAAAGTCAAAAGATGTGTGTAGGTGTTCTGCATGTGACTGAAAGAAAAGAGACTCTTCTATATTCAATTTTAACCAATGCAGAATTGATTTTGACAGTTAATTGAAGGGTGGGCTTATCTTGAAGCTGCTTTGTCTGCTGTATTTTTTCCCACAGCAGTCATCATCTGCATACAGCATTAGCTCCCGCTACCTGAACATAAAACAGGGCCCAGCGAGAGATAAGCTGGCTGTTTTACTGCCACCTCACCAGAGAGAGAGAAAACTTTTCTCCAGCAGAGGAAGTAAAATTAGCATTTAAATAGCAACACATATTCTATCATCTAACTTGATTTGATGCAACAGCAGCTGACACACAGTAAAAAAAAAAATCAAGACAAGGACAAGGGAGAGAAGGGGAGAGAAAACCTTAAATAGCAAAATATACACCGATTTTTTTTCTCCTGATGTCTAAGACAGTAGGTTGCCTATCAAATGAAAGCTTAACTGTGACAGCATGTCTGGCTAGTTACAGCTGCTAATAACAAAGTTTAAGCTGAAATGCATAGCTTTCAATGCTAACAGATGGCAGCTAGAAAAAAACAAAACAGACCCCATAGGTCGTCTGTGCAAGCAGCTAATTATGACCCACATTTTATTTTTAGGAGACCTCTAGTGACTGTGGTAATTATGCTGGCAGCTAAGGAGGAAATTAGGTGAGGTACTATCAAGAACAACAGAGTCTGTATCACGCCCTGGCCACATGGCTGCAGTTGCGCAGTTGAACGGCTTGATTTTCATTTCTGCACAAATGTTAACAGACCAGAGCTGCCACACCGGCTGCGTTTCAGCAGATGTTCAGAACCGCGGAAGCCACGCTGCTCTTTTAGAGATTGAAGGTCTCGCCAATTTCTTCCGCGCATGGTTCACAGCAAAATAGACAGAAAATGATCTTTCTAATGTCTATCTGTCAATTAAATTTCACAAATGTAAATATTTGCAACACTTCCTGTAACCTGCCCATGTCAAAATAAAAGCACTCCAGCATTTATTGTTGACTGAATCGATTAATTTGTTTTTAAAGGTTTTTATTGTGAAATATTTGCAGCAACTGAAGATGCACTGCTTCATATTGTATGGTACTGGTATTCATTTGCGTACACAGGACTACTTTTGTACAAGGAAATACTATAGCTATACCAAAAACCTCAGAAAGCCTGTGGTTACATTAAAGGTTAACGCAAAGAACTTCACGGGACGGGCAGTAGTCTCTCTCTCTCTCTCTCTCTCTCTCTCTCTCTCTCTCACAGATTTATGGCCATTTTTAAGGCGAACCCTGTGTAAAAACATAGCGCTGGCAGTAGTAACCTTTAGATGATCTGGTCTATGAAGAATGTTCTATTGTATTACAATTACAATGACAACATCATCAATATCCACAGTCTTAAGTTTTTGAATGATGATGATTTTACTAGTGGTATGGCACAATGTCTGTTGAACTTTCCATTTTAGGTGTGAAAATAGATTGTTCATCAGTCCCCTCCAATTGGCCTGTGTAATGGTTCCTATAGGAAAATCAGAAACCACTCATACACCCATCTGTGTTAAGGGTTGGGTGTATTTAGGAGTATTTGGTCAAGATAAAAGGACAATGAAGGACAATGGTTTAAAGAAAATACCATCGACTGCTGTAAAGAGAGGAAATGCAAACACACTCTGCGCACCCAACTATTCATCCAAACCCCTTTTGTAGGTCTATGTGGAAGGAAACATGCGTTTTGAAAAGGGGTAAACGAGGTTAGTCTCGACACAATGCAGTAGTCTAGTATTCAGTATTCAAAGGTTAATGAAACAAGATAAATGAATGCAGACTTGTTTACCGATTCTTGATTGGAGAAAGCATCATACGACTGAGACTGTATAATTTCATCAGTTAATTGATCTGCAGAATTAAGTTGACAATTCTTATAATAAATTAATACAAGCTGAACTGTTTTGGTCCCAGTATCTGTAATCTGATGATTTCCTGCTTATCCCAGTTTTACATTATCATATTATTAATTACATGTAATTTGGTTTTGGAATATAGATTGAAAAATCGTTCATTTTGTTTTCTGAGAATTTTGTTCAGAATTGCGTGTCATTTCTTTATAGACAGATGATGATGATGATGATGATGATGATGATAACAATGTTTGTGATTAGTGTGTACATTCAGAATTTACTCAAAATTTTAAATCTGAGTTGAGGGAGGGGGGATGTGTAGAATTGATTCCACTTGGACCAGAAGGTGATGGGATTAATGTCGACATTTGGAATGGTTTGACACAGCACAGAATCCAACATCTGAAAAGAAAGAGTTTCCAGAATTACTTTCATAACTGCACTCTGACATGTCAGACTAAAACTGCCAGGTTTGTCCTTAGGTAAGACAAATCTCTCAATGTGTTCCCCTCACATATCTATGTTTTCTCTTTTTTTCTTCTCAATGAATACACTTAATCATGACTTCAGCACTGGTGCAGAATTATTCATGAGCTATTGAAATGAGAGCGCTGAGCCATTAATCAGATAGTAGTAACTGCCACAGATGAGGCCAGTGCCTATTAAAATGTATGTCCTTTTAATTTGACCGTGTGGTGCTGGCAAAGTGCAGCATACATGCCTCATAATAGTCTGTCATTTACATTCCCTGGAATGGGCTGAGCCAAAGAGAATGTGTAGCAGTGATGGTGATCAAGTCCAGCAATGCGGCACATTGTCTCATGTTTACTGAAAATGATCCAGAGTTTGCTGACTAGAGATAATAATTGATCCTTTACCAAGGGCAACAATACTGCATGCTGTGACACACCTCATCTGATTGGATCGCTGATTGGATGTTGCACACTTGGGTTTTGTATTGACAAAGGACTTTACTTCATGTACTCAAATTTTATTCGCAAATTCCAAACACAATCAATATTTTTGACAAATAAGCTAATTGTTGGCATTTACAAATACACCAATCAGCCACAATATTAAAGCCAGTAACTGGTTGTAATGTAATGGATGATCAGTATTTATCAGTGGGCTGTTTTGAAAAAGTAACCATTAGTAATGTGATGATATACCTTGAATTGAAATGAAAATTGAGAAAGGCTCATACAATATTCCTGCACCGTTAACAAATTTAATGAAAAAGCCGCTGGTAGTCAGGACCACATGACTGATTTGAGTGTGAAAGTATCTCAGTCATGATCCGTTTTGAGGTCTGAGGCTGAACACTTTCACATATTGAAACAGGGAGCACATTACATTGTTGCAGCAGAATACAATGTTAAGTCTCCAATGAGTCCATGTACTGCAACCCTGCTCAGCATTTTTACATGTTACTCAAAGTTGAGTGGTGAATCTCAAATGTTCAAATATTTCACACCTGAATCATGTTCTATGAATTGTCCTTTAACCTTTATACTTAAATTAAAATGTCAAACAAAGGATGATGTCTATTCAGTTAAACATTGCACACTTGTGGATTTGGTCTATAATGTTTTTTTTGCGTATTAAGTGTAACAGGAGATGAAGAAAACTATTGAAAGGAAGAGATGTTCTACATTTTGCTGATTTTATAAATCTATACACTGTATCTGTCTGGTCAAATAAAACATAAAGAAATATATTTACTCAGACCATTGAAATAAACAAGTAAGATATAGACAAACGCAACAAAATGGAGAGGTCTTTAGTCATCACTTGTCACATGAGGAACCAACGGAAAAGCCCAGTGATGACCTTATGCCCGGGCCACACTGGAGCAGTGTACGCTCACGCAGCTACACTTCCTAGGTGAGCAGCATTGCTCTTCCAGAGAGTCGGGGTCTCGCCTATTTCCTCCACATCCTGCATGCAGTTCTCAGGAAACTAGACATAACAAAAGATGATCTTTAACCACAGTTTCAGTGTTTATTTATGTCATCTATTTAACAAACATAAATATTTGAAACCATTACTGTACCTGTTTCAACGTGAAGGCACTCCGGCATTTATGTTGACTGAATCCATTCATTTAAAAAAAAAAAAATGAATCCATTCGTTTATTTTGAAATGAATCCATTCATTTGTTTTAGAATGATTACATTAATTTGTTTTAACAAGGTTTTCATTGTTTAGCAGGACTGTAAGATGCATGGCTTCATACTGTAGTGTTCTGGTTTGTGGTTGAGTGCATAGGCCTACTTGTTGAAGGAAATAATAATAATAATCGTACCAGAAACCTCACATCGCAGCTCCGCAGCAGACTCACTCCCTTTGTGAACAACACACGCCAGCGACACAAGTTGTTGCACTTACACCTAGTGTGGCACAGGCGTGATAAAGAATTTTGATTATAAAAGAATAATGGTCAATGGGAAAAGTGCAAATCAGACCAATGGTGTAAATGTATTACAACCCCAGCTTTTCCACTCATTGTTACACCAACTGTAGCAAACTGCAAAACTGTAAAATGTTCCACTAAGGGTGGTGCTAAAAGAAAGTGCTATGTGTTATTGCAAACAAAAGGACACGCAGCCTTCACAGCTTGGAGGTGCTCAGTGACTTTTTAATCTGTTCATTTGATCAAGAGATACTTTGTGCAAAGTTTACATTTTGGCCTGAGAACGCTTGTGTTATATGGGTTCTCTACTGCAGTGAAGCTCACAGACCATGTTTGATTCAGTGGAAAAGGTGATCAGTCAAAGCACAGGCAACCTCCAGGGGCTCCTGCTGTTCTAACAAACAGCCTAGTACCTGGGAGCCATAAGGCAACAAGCCAGACAGAGTTCCCACCCCAGCTGATGTGTGAACACACCAGACACATCATGCAGGCAGAAGATGTAGTCTAGGTACAGTTGCTGGGATTTGCCAATCTGCTGAGAAAACATTTTAAACTGGCTTCTCACTGTATCTGGGGGGTTGACGTGAGACAATGAGCATCAAGACAACCAGTGGTGTGAAGAGAAGCCAGATGTGTCAGTGCTGAGTGCACTGTGGATCATACTTGACACATCTCTCTCTCACTCTTCTTCATTTTCCAGACGGTTTGGGCGCCCAAACCAGACAGAGTGGCTGAATAGTGTAGGGATGTCACTATTCTGTTAGAGCGCTGATGGATATGTCGAGTGAAAAGCATCTGTCGGTTTAATGTGATGCCTTCTGACATGGAAACAAAGGACAGGGTCTGCGTTTACCCCTTAGATACCAGTGGCTACTGGTCTGATTCATGTTGTGTCTGTGTGTGTATCTGTATGTGTACTCTTGGCTGGCATGTGTGTATGTCTGTGTGAATGTGGGTTCATCTGTCGGTCATGTGAGTGCTGAACCTTCATTCAGGTCATTGTGATTGAGAGACTTTGGTTAGTTCTCACATTTTACTACAGCATGGTGAGTATTTATATCTGAAGTAGGGCTGTGTGGTATTTGTAAGACTACAAACAATAAAATATTAAGTTTTCCGAAACCTATATTTCAAATTAATGTTGTAATTTACTGTCTGAATATGGACATTACTGGAAAACCTATTTCTTAACGAATAATAATGAGATATTGTAATCATAACACATTTTCAGTACAAGTCAATCAATGATTTGGGGCTGGAAGCAACAATGGTATTTTTCTCAAGTAATGAGATTAACATACTTCATGTAAAAAAAATAATCTTAAAAACCAAAAGATATTTGATGTTGACAAGTGCAGTGCTCATTCTACAGATGCCTGTTGGCTTGGCCTCAAACACTTCTTACAATTTTGATCGGTCTAAAGCATTAAGCAACAAGAGGAACTTTGTGCTTTTACTTTGAAGACAAATTGTCAAACAGGAAGCGATTCTATGAATGTTGCTGTCATTATTCAATTTAAAATAATCAAAATGGTCCGTTGGCATTTTGATCTGAGGTTTGACCTAGTTGTCGAACCTTGCTTTAGTTTATCTGAGGACATGGAGTGAGACATGTTCAACACTCCACAGACTGGAGGCCCACTGCCCCACCCCCACTGGCTGCTGGAGGGCGCTGGCCGTTGTTTATTCAATTTGAATTAATATTAAAGGTATCCTGATATGATAGAGCCTCTGTGCTTTTTGATACTTTATGTAAAATGGAACAATAAGTGCAGAAGGTGAAACCATGAGATTTTTGACACTTTAATTGTGCATGATAAATTGTTTAATTTATTGATTTAATTCAAAGATAAGATGACTGTGAGGATTTGATTTAGACAAGGTCTGAACATAACACACGGAGCACGTGTGCCGGTGAATCTGTTTGTCAGTGCCGGGATGTGTTGTCTCCATAAGTGGAATTTGTTCACCCATGTCTGTGCACACAAAGAAGTGCCATTTGTTTTCCACCAGGCACTGCAAACACTCCATCACCACAGAGAGGCATCTCTCAGTGGACCCAGCCCACATGCTCTGCAACACAGGCAATCTGTTTAGCTAGACAAGGCACGGCGGTGTATGTGTTCGTGCACACGGGTGTGTCCATGTTTTCACACCTATATGTCTGAGAAAGTAATGTGAATGTGAATCACCACAGCCAACCTATCTACAAATCTATCAACAAATCTACAAGACACCACTTTCCTATACTGAACTGTTTTCCCAAATATATTGTGGTGGCACTGTATCACTGGCTAGATAACATTCAGCTTTTTGTTACTTTGAATGTAGAGGTGAATTACCTAATGTATTAATGTCAGCAAAGTTGTCAGGAGGGCGGATGGGCGGTTCACATCCACTGGTGTGCCTATAGTTGAAGCAACAGCAGCACTTTGGTCTGTTGTCAGTGCGAACTCCTTCTGTATTTAACAATTAAAAAAGACAAGGAGCTTAACTTAACTTAACCAAGAATTTTGAAAAGTCTGAACAAAACAATGATACACTTAATATAATAAATACAAATAATAAAGCTGGAGTCACAAAGTGTAGATTGTACTGTGAGATCAGACAAATAACACATCTGTGAACATCGGACTGATTCAATATTCAATATCGACATTTGGGACTAAATGAACAATATATTCTCACTTCAGTCACGTAAACTTGTAAACTCTTGTAAACTTTCTTCTTTGGACAGCCTGCTTTTTTTTACAAATTCATCTTTACTCACTGTCCCTTATTTCCTTTGTGTGTTTCCCACCGGTTTTTTGTTGTAGCTGTGTCTCGTTTGTAGTCCTCAGTGTATTTATACCAGTGGCTGCTGGTTAAAACAGGGAGCTGGGGCACCGCCCCCTAAAACATCATGGTTAAAACATGCCTATTTAAACATGTTAAACATCTCTCAATAAGATAATAATAGTTTACTTGTACAATGCTCCTGGTAGACTGTAAGCGCCTGTGAGCATTCAATATAAGTTCTTCTCAAATTGTATTTGGTTAATTTTTGTCTAAATACATTTACCTCCTTGTATGGGCCGGCCAAATGGTTGTCCTGAAACGTTTGGCAACCACGGGACCTGAGGCTGCTAATTGGTATTGATTTACGCTTTTTTTATCAAATGTGATCGGTCGACCCTCAACGCCCTCTCATGTACATCAGCCATCACCGAGTTACTTCCGTCACAAGCTGACTGGCTTCAGGGGAACTGCAGCAACTATGGCGAGAAAAGAAGAGGATAAAGGAGCTTGGACCAACCCGATTTACAGATTCAGCAGCAAGTGATCGAGGACGAGCTTACACCGGGGCTCCTCCTGCTCTTGTTATGAGAAACAGAGGTGACTAACTGGATGTGCTGTAAGTAATGTATTTTGTTGCTTTCCCTGTTTGCTGTTTCAAAGTGTCGGCACAGAGGTACTGTGGACAACAACGTGGGTGAGAGACCGAAAACATCTCTTTGAAAAAAGTAATTTAGACCCCCCCCACACACACAAACATTTTTTTTTACAAAATAAAATATAAATTGTATCACATTACATTTACATTTCATTTAGCTGACGCTTTTATCCAATATCACCAGCCGAGCCTGATTTATACCCTTGAATCTCATGTTTTTCATATTGCTGGGCACTGAAATTCTGCCTGCCCTTGCTTGTTGGGAATGCTCTTGCTGGTTTTGGACTTCTGCATATATCAACTACCTGAATCAGAATCAGATTTATTGTTTCATTCATATCCCTAATAATTCCACAAATATCTGTCTGTCTTCCTGTCTGTTTTTTCTTCCTCTCTGTCTGTCTGTCTAAATCTATGGAATGTATATACATTCGTTCATCATATCAGCTTCACACTTGACATGTGAATTATTAATGGCCCAGAGATGTGCAGTACCAAATGTGGACATGTGATACTGTGCTGGAAATGGATCTAAAATACATTCAATATTAATGAAATTGGAATAAACAGGCGACCCTCTGTTGCAGTCAGTGTGCCTTCTGTCTGTGACCAAAGTTGAGCATTGTTTTGTCTAACAACTGTTGTTGTCCTGCCAGATTATCTTGATTTTCCTTTTTTTTTTTTTATCATATCGGTTTAACACAGACATTTTAAACAAGATTGGCAACAAAATATAACAACATGGAATCACTTTCTCTTTAGCTAGTTTAACTTAAAAAAAAACATTAACTACAAAATCTTCACTGCAGATAAACCAGGTAGGATGAACACACAGTTTTCTTACTTCTCTCTGCACCATAGACTAATTACAAAAAGCTCTGCACACAACATACAGCACTAAAAGAATAAAAAGTGACACTCACTAAGGAAGGACTCACTAATGACGAAGGAATTATTTTCCAGAACATTAACATAGGAGAAGAGAACAGCCTATTCCACACAGGGTATTAGGCTTCTAATATAAACTCCACAAACATGGGAGCGAAATGTTGTTCACCACAGATTATTCACACTTTTAGAAAATATAATAGTATTAAAAGCCCAAGATGCAAAATGTGCGGATGCCTTTATTTTTTATATTTCTATTTTTGCACATTTGCTTTGTAATTATGAATTTGTATGAATATATTCATAATATATATATATTTAGGATTTCCCATCATAAATATTTGTTCAATTGAGTTTACACTGTAAGGAAAAGTGCAATAATAATAAATTAATTAAACAGATCTGCTGTATTTATTTTGGATATATATTGTATACATAAACATATTTATTGACTCAGATTGGTGTGCCCAAGCAGCACCATGATTCACCTTTCATTTTCAAGGATGCATTGTGATCTCCCATTTGGATCATTCCTCATCACCAGCTGCATTGAATAGTCCTGTTGAAAACAGTTGCATGACTCATATAATATTTTACATTTGTATCTAATTTTGTAAAAGTGATGATAGTATGAACATGACCTACAGGGTTTGTATTCCACCAGAAAGGAAAGAAAATATATATATAATATATATATTTTTCTGTTGTTTTTTTATATTTGAAGAAGTGGTCACCCTTTACCTCAATTGTATAGGATTTAGCTGCAACACTGTTTACCCAACATAACAGTAAGAAAATAAGTGATACTTGACACGGTGGTCTACTCCTGTAATAAATTATTTTACATCCTGAGGTGGTGGGTTAGGGTTAGGGTTACATAAAAAAATACATGAATCTAGGATGTCTCAACAATTAATTACCTGTTTAACAGAAAACTAGTGACTTCAGAATTGGACTGAAACTCTTTGTATCTCAGTAGTTTTCCTTCTTGGAGACAACACACGTTTCTGTCATCATGTCCCGTTTCATTTCACCTCGTTGGGTTTTCGCTTTTTTGATGAAGTCTGTGCGCACTCCCTTGTTTTTTTGTGTTACCCTCCATTCAACGTCATTTCCGTTAGCAAACAGACATTTCATGACAACCTCCTGGTCCAACTTCTTCTTCTACGTTTTTTAATGGTTCTTCTTCATCTGTTGAATTGAATCTTCACTTTACAAACGTAAGAAGCCACCTCTAGCCAGTTTGTCCGCTGCGGGCGTCTGTCGCAATATGCAACATGTGGCGATGTGTGGTGGGAGCAAGACACGTGGTCATGTAGATATTTGATAATATATAAAGCTCATTACACCAAAACAAAAACACAAAAATTTACATTTTAGGCTCACTTCACAGTTAGTATAACTTAGAAATGAGAATTGTATCCCATTTTTGCCTTTAAACTAAAACTACAAAAACTGAAATCTGTTTTTTATTTAATTGAGTCCATCCTCTGTCTATAAGCACCTGGTTTAATAGAGCTACATTCAAAGAAAATATGAATGGGGTAGAAATTACATTTCCTATATTTGCTATTGGCTGTTACCAATGAGTTGTATAAAAAAGTACTTTCTAAGAGACAAGTTCCCTGTTGAGTAAGAATGAAGTGAAATCCAGCACCACTTGATGGAATTTCTGCACTGTGTTGATCTGTGAATATTTTGTGTAAAACAGCATAGAGTGGAGAACAGTATGATTTTGAATTCCTTTTAATGTACATAAAATCATGATCAGTTGAATTCAAACAGGCCTTATAAGTATATTGCTACAAAAAAATCACAACAAAAAAATAGTTTAAAATTGTCTTTCAAAAAGTAAACCATAACTTAGATGGGAGCGATTCATTTTGTGAAATCCATCACATGTTACCCACTGCTATGAAGTACAGTGTATGTGCTCTGCAGTAAATTGGCTGAAAATGGATAAAAACCACAGTCGTCTGTAAAGGAGGAATCAGGGGGAAACACAAGGGCTTTAACAACATGACAGAGTTCATCCAGACAGCAGCTCCAGCAACATGACGAGTTCACACATGAAGCCTGCTCACCACTCTCAGCTCCACTTAGATCATCTGCTGTCTTCTCTTCACCTGCCAAGT
Organism: Hippoglossus stenolepis; assembly: GCF_022539355.2. Taxonomy (NCBI): domain Eukaryota; kingdom Metazoa; phylum Chordata; class Actinopteri; order Pleuronectiformes; family Pleuronectidae; genus Hippoglossus; species Hippoglossus stenolepis. Next base: position 29,421,295 of record NC_061485.1, read on the forward strand.
GGATGACAGTTCTCAGCGGACCCGCTTTAACAAGGAGGGCCTCGGGCCCCGGAGGGGGAAGAAAATAAGGGATTCCAACAGATTGCAAGTGGACCCCATGGGAAACAGCAGCAGTCTGCTTTCTTCTCCCCACAGTATTTACCAGCCTCAGTGTGTAACTCTATCTGGACTGTGACGTTCCAACAAAGTTACAAGTCAAGACAAGTCTCGAGTCCAATGGGAGAAGATGGTTGGAGGGCTCTGTGATTAAGTTTGTGCTTCTTTATCACCTTGGGCAAGGTTGGATAAAATAAGGAAGGAACGCACACACACACACACACACACACACACACACACACAGGAGAAGTTAAAAAAAAAACAGTTTTCCCAAGAGTAATCAATTAATTGTGGGAAAGTTGCCAGCAATTACTGATCAAAGGAGGAAGTGAATTGCAGTCCTTAAGCTTTGAAGAAGTTTAATAAGTCACCTACATGCCTAACCGTCTAGTCTGCTTATCATTTTAATTTGAGCTTTAATGAGGCTCTAAGATTATCACCTCCCTCACTCAGCTCCCTGAGGGGGAAAGTAAATATGGAGGACAGACGTGGAGGAAAAATCAGTGTTGAATGGCCGCATTAAGTTACTCCACTGCAGTAGTCTATTTCCTCACTGCCATTTTCTTCATGTTGAGACGTTTTAGAGATAAGTCCTGTTTCACTGCTACGTAGATCGAAGTCATAGCCAGTAACATTCTCATTAAAGTTTCAGTTTTATCACCACCTTCATTAGGCTTTGAGTTTTTTTTTTACTCAGCTCATTAGGTCTGATTTCCTGCCAAGAGCAAAAAGCACATACTGTATGACGCATGTGTTGCATATTTTCATGATAGTTCTTTCGACCAGAGTAGAAACAAGGTCTGTTACCCCTCCACAGCTGAACTCTTCTTAACCCTTAGGTGATGCCGCAATTTTCCCAGCGCTCACCTCAGCCACTCTCCGGCTAATTATGGATGTCACGAACTGACGCCTGCACGGGGAGACAGCCGTTTTACTGGAACGCAAGCTGCTGATACTGCAAAAGCATGCTGTGGAAATGTTGAAATGGGACATGTGCTCCCCAACACGGCTCCGTTCCGCAAGCGTCACAGCCGAGTGCCGCTACAGCAGAGACCTATTTCTCACCAATCATTTCTGACAGGCACCTGCAGATGTGCTCATAACTGAATTCTGTCTGTACAAATAGAACATACAAGAACATAATAATAACAGAGAATGTGTGCGTGTGACAAGAAGGGTGATGAGTTAACCAGGAGATATGGCCCTTTGAGAGCAAAACAAACTGAGCTCCTTATCTGGTATGTGTACAGTGTGTGTAGTTATGATACCAATGAAAACACCTCTCCAAAAATATTCCTCCAAACAAAGAAGCAATAATCGATCAAAGATTGCGAGAACAGCTTGTCTCCACATTTACTCCCACACAAGCCATTGGGATTTGAATAATTTCTGCCATCCTGAAAGATAAAGCATGCAGTCCAAAGTATGTGGGCACCCGGACATTGCTGATAGTTTAACATTCTGCTCCAGAACCATCACAAATAGTCCTATAATGACGACGATGAACACTGATGTTGAGTGATAAGGACTGGCTTTCAATCTGCATTCTAGTTCATCCACCAACAAAACAGCCCCCTCAATGTGAACTGTGATCTGTCATCTGTGTTAGCTCTCGTATTCCACTTAAAGGGATAGTTCACCGAAAAAATGAAAATTCACTCATTATCTACTCACCACTATGCTGATGGAGGGGTGGATGAAGTGTTTGAGTCCACAAAACACTCCTGGAGTTTCAGGGGTAAACTTTGTTGCAGCAGAATCCAATACAATTGAAGTCAATAAGAGTCAAAGACAGTCCTTCTTCAGACGTAATAAAACAACAGAAATGCCTCCATACTCCTCGTGTGGTGTCATCCAACTGTCAGCAAGCCCCGAGATTCATATTCAACTCGAAACAAGGTCATTTTCACCATGTTTTTCGTCTAAATGTCCACAGGAAGTGGCTAAGCTAGCGGCCGTAGCCACACTATGGTGTGTCCGAGATTCCGTGAATGCACCACGCAGGAAGATGTCAGAGGACATTTATGGAGTGTTTTATTTTATTACGTCTGAAGTCTCGGTCACCAGTTACTTCAATTGTATTGGATTCTGCTGCTAAAAAGTTTACCCCTGAAACTCCAGAAGTGTTTTGTGGACTCAAACACTTCACCCACCCCTCCATCGGCACAGTGGTGAGTAGATAATGAGTGCATTTTCATTTTTCGGTAATCTATCCCTTTAACCCTCAATTTCACAGGTAATGATTAACAAAGGGCTGATTTTATCAGGTGACATCTGTGTTTGATGTTCTGTGTTATCAGGTCACTTTTTCATATCACACAAAAAGCAAATGACAAATTCACACCAGATCACAGCATAGGAACTACATATCTTCCTTGATGTTTTATTGTCAACTTAGTTTTTGAACATTTGCAGCAGCACATTGATAGCGCCGTCAATCTGCTGGTGAACACTGAATGTGTTCATTATCCCCCACGGTACAGAGTTCAGTTCTTCTCACATCATCAAACCAATTTGCAGCACAGATGCATCATCAGCTTTTCATTCACAGATTTTTTGTAAGGACAGAGCAAATCTGTTCAACATCTTCTACATCTTGTTTCTGTGGCATCAACAGATTAGAATCCCCCCCACAAACACACACACACACACACACACACACACACACACACACACACACACACACACACACACACACACACACACACACATACTTGTATAGGTTCTTATGTGATGTTAAATTTGATGAAACATTCAACAGAGACTACTGCATCATTACATTTGAGACCAAATTTTCAGCTGCACAGTGAAGTGAAATTATTTTTTTCTTCATTAATCAACAAACATGACACCATGAAATGTTTGGCGCTCACTCATTCAATTACTTACCTTTGTTCAGTTCGAGTGCTGAGACACACTTTAACAAACTGCAAATAATGGCAGCAGCATTCCTGGAGCCAGCTATGAGGTCCCTGAAGTCTGGACCTCAGTTATGTTTCCCCTCTCGGGCTGAAATGCATGCATCGTGTTTGAACGAATGAACATGATTTTAATTTTGTCAACAAAGGTGTTTGGATAAATTCCCCTGCTGATGTTTTCTGTCAGAATGATATTAGATCATAGTGTAGAGGCAGCAGAACAGTCAACAAATCTGGGTGAATTCTCTAGACCCTATGGTTGTTGCAATATGGTCCAACACTTGAGTTATATGTGTTACTGTATCAACTAACTTACCGTACTCATGATTTATTAGCCTTATATGGCATTGTCTAGCCAACATTGGTGACCTCAGGCCATAGTTTACAAAAACAACAACATTTATTTCTCTATAACAGAAGTAGTGGAGTGATTTAAAGACCACAGGCCGTAAAGCAGCACTTGATATTTACAGCATGAGGTCCCAGAACATAGAGAGAGGGGGTGTGATGGAGCACAGTGGTAAACTTCTTGGTACAATATGTTAAAACTAAATAGAACTTTCATCACAAACAAAACACAATTTACATTAAATAACCAAGCCCTTAATAATAATCACCCAATTTCTCTTTCTTTCTCTCTCTCTCATTTCCCTTTCATTTCTTTTTATTTTGTGATTGTATATTGCTACACTGGACAAACATAATCAAAGCTGAAAGTTCTATCTACAACCAGGAAAAGCAAAGAGGCAAAGAAACTGAACAAAGTGATGTGTCCTCTGCTCTGTTTCAGTACCACGGACAGCACCACACCAATGTGCAACACACGTCCCTATGTATGGTTCTGAAAGCACAGCGAAGCAACAGTCAAATGTATCTATGCCAGTTGTTTGGTTGTACATTGGGATCAATTATTATTATTATTATTACTATTATTATGGTTATTATTATTATTATTATTATTATTATTATCTGACTTGACAATTGAGCCCAAAGTACATGACTACTGCACATATATGGCCCACGACTATGGAAATCACAAAGTTTATTAGCCTCAATTTACCACTTCCCAACACAAACAGCCACTTGCTGTGGAGGTTGCAATGATCACATGTCAAAACATGTAATTATTTAAATTAAAAGGATTTAAATATAAACTAAATTGATCCATTTATATATTTAATTGCAAGGGGTTAGGGTTAGGGTTAGGGTTCTGTGTGTGTGAGCGCGCACGCACCCAATCATTATATTTTGTTATTATTTCTGTAACTCCACAATTGACCTCCTATTGTCTTGTTTGTTATCTTCTCTCTTAATTAAAACAAGATATAAGATAGTGGCCCATCATCAACATCAATCAGAGATCCTGCTGAAAACCAAGGTAATAGATGACAGATCTTCCATGTGAATGGACAATACGCTACATTCTTATTGTACAGAGATAATATTGTTTAATGAAAATAAGATTTTACTGTGAGTGCATTTGTTAAACTATTAATATGTTTTGTTGGGTTGGAAAGAAGATACAAGTAGGACTTTCTTAGATAAATAAGGATTACAAAAGGTGGAGAACAACGGATGCAGAGGGCCCCATGCCTGTGTTCCTGTGTTGCCCCCAAATTGCTAAATCCGCCATTGCTTATTTGCATGAATAATATTTTAGTCTACACCCCAAAAATATTAAATTTGTACTGAAATAAAACTAAGGGAACCAACAAGCTAAACACATTAAATGGAAATTTCAATTAAATGCTCAATGAATTTACTTAAAACTTGTACCTTAATTAATGTTTTTGGAAAGCAGGCACTCATGTGATTAAACACTAAATAGAGGAGGATGAAGATGATTAGGATAGAAGATAATGAAACATTCACTTCCCTTCATTTACAGTTACACGAGTGATAACTTTGGTAAAATGTAAGAACAGCCTCTCCCTTTATGACCAGGACTGACCCAGCAGTATAGGATTTTAATGTGATTACAGCATTCTGATCGCACACGTTTATTAATGTAGAAAAATTAGACAACTCTAGTGAGCCAGTGTTTCACAGCCTGGCCATTCATAATATCTGTCGTGTTGTCATTTTGACGACCTCCTGATCCACATTAAATGAGAATATCTCTTATCACTTTCAATGCACACAAGTCTTGGAACCATACAATGACAAATGCACCATTTGAGTCCTAAACATTACTTCCAGTTGCCTGTATTAGTAACTTGTGCATATTCATCTCTGGCGAGCAGCCTAGTGGGAGCTGTGGAAAACAGTGGCCTGTGCTGGTGTGAGGTAATTGACAAATGTGCATATCTCTTTAGGGGGGACTCTCCAAGTAAGGAATAGTTACCCATGTGTTTCTTTTCCTGGTGATGCAGGTTACTGCCTGTGTGCCTGAAACCTCATTAAGCATTAGCTGTCATCCTCCATCTGTTAAACAGTCAGCCAGCAGAGCTGAGCAGAGAGGGGAAGCAAGCTGTCTGCTAACTTCCTCCTCCGCTCATCCTTCTCTTTTTATCTTTTTCTGTTGCTCTTGCTCCAACTTTATAAGTCTGTGGCGTCCTCCTTTTTGTTTTTAGTGCATCCATCACTTTTTGTCTTTATTGCCTCTGTACCGTCCACCTTATCCCTTCTGAACCTTTTCATTTCTTGCTGTTTTGTGTTTAAATGGCTCTTTTAAAGACAGCTGGACTGAGAGCTGACAGTTGCTTTGCCATCGTAAAGACGGAAATAATGTGAGTGCAGATTTAAATTATGATTATAGCTTGTTTATGATTGTTGCCCACAGCATTTCCATTGCCTGCCCCTTAGGTACAAAATAAAAAGCAGGGTGATTCTCTCCACAATGGGCGTTTTAGAATTCAGTTTCCTTTATCGTGGACAGCTCAGCAACAATGTTTTGCATCACGCTGAACGTTTTCTCTCTGTTTTACTCCCTCACTCCCCCGTGGCCCCCTCCCTATCTGTGACATGCCTCCAGGACATAACTAAAAGTATATGCAGAAGTAACCTGTAATAATGACTGCCGCGGCAAAGATTTTATATGAACAGAGTTGAGGTTCAGTAAAAATTGCTGTTATGATTTTGTACAGAAACAAAACTTATGAACAGCTTAAACAAACGACTGATTAATTTGTTTCCATTTTCAAATTAATAAGCAGAAGTTTGAGTTATAGATGTAGCATAGGAATCAGGCTATTGTTACTGTGCTTAACATGTGATCTAACTTACACTGGTTCCCAGCAACACTAGTATCGAGACTTGTATTGGTAGCATTGAGAATTGATCAGCCCTGTCTGTTGCATTACTTCTCTTCTCATTACTACTTGTTTATTCCTTTTTCCTCACTTATAAACACTCAGCTCTGTTCTGTCTCCTTCTCCTTCCTGCCAGCTTGGCGAGTAACAGTAGGGAGATTACAGTGATGCATAGGCACAGGAAGACATACAGAGCAGTCTTCCTCCTCTTGCTCTTCTGAACTGGGTGTAAATAGACAGGGTCAGCGGCTCGGGTCAGAGTTTCCAATGAGAGTTGATCTCCAGAGGATCCAGCCTTGGGGACTCCGGGTTCCATCAACCCCGGGCCCCTTCTATTCACCGCCAGCTGCCCCCTTGCCCCACCAAACTTTTTAATGAGGCAGTTAGCCGTGTCGCAGTGGCCTTTCAGTGACGTTTGCTGACCGAGCACTCTGATGAAAGGGAATATTGATAAAGCTGTCATGAGGGAAAGCTCTACCCGACACACTGTGTGTGTGTGTGTGTGTGTGTGTGTGTGTGTGTGTGTGTGTGTGTGTGTGTGTGTGTGTGTGTGTGTGTGTGTGTGTGCGTGTGTGTGTGGGGTCAGCCTTAATAATTCCCCCAGTGAAACCAACAGTCTGTCTGTCAGTTCCCACCAAAACACAAATGAACAGCGTTTACAGAAGTAATAAAAGTCTGGCAGGTTATTCTTGTGTTTTCAGTGTAAATGAGATCAGTGTAGCAAGGCCATTATCCCTGCACTGAGTGACTGACAGAACACCTACATTCCTGAGAACACCCACTAACATATTCGTAAACACATCCTGTTCACTCACTGTACCTTGCCTACATACAAATGAGGAGGTAAAGCTATGTTGATACACACACACACACACACACACATATTTTGCTCATATTTTGGCAGGCATTAGGTGTAAGGCAAATTCTGGTGCATATAGATTCAGTAGATGTTTCTAAAAAAATGTATATACTCCCTTCCCATTTGTGTCATGTGTGTCATACATGTAAGCGTCCTCCATTTTCATAACAAAACATTGTAACATTGCTCACTTACTTTACAGATAGGTCAAGAGGGCAAGCTGACGGTGATTGCTCTCTGCCGGATCATGAGGCAAATGGAAGGTCATTCCAGTACGAATATTACCCCCCCACCCCCACATTATTTCACTGAAATGGTTATGATGCTGGATAACATTTAACTTCAAGGTTGTATAGGATTATAACCAAAAGTTTATTAACACAAGTATGATGATTGCTTCAGCTACGTTTGTGTTAGTGCCGTCTGACAGACCCCTGTTGACTCCATTTTGTAACCTTCACACATTTTTCCTCTCCCTTCATGCACTTCCTCTCTGTCTGGGGTCACAGATGAAAAGAAGAAATCAGACAGCTCTGAGGTGCCAATAAGCAACACACTGTGCCGCAGCAGCACAAAGTTGCTACCTCATTACAAACTTCCGCGGAAAAGGGTGCTTTGGTAAAGTAACCAAGAGTGTGAATTTAATCACATCACAGGATGTGGCCCCTTCAAGATCCTGGAAACTGAAATTTCCATCCACAGTGTCTTGCTCACATTTAGTAATGAACTGCTACAATATGTCACGAATGCAGCCATACCCTTTTTTATCCAGATTTTCTCCACAAATCACTGCTGATTGTGGTCTAGTTTGTACACTAAGGACAGACCTGTCCTTAGACCTGCTTGAAATGCTCTTTCAGTGAGATTGTCAATAATGCTCCAGGTAGAGTATGTGGCTTTGAAGAATCTAATAAGTAACATAGAAGTTATATGCTGAAGTAACCTAATTGTTATTTCCTCTTAATTTGTTTAATCTTGCACCCTGGGCAATGATATCTTTAACCCTCTGAATTGTGTCTTTTATCTCTGCAATTGTTAATGGCACCAAAATCCTGAAAAGCTTTGGACTCATTCAGTCTGACCTGAATACTATAATGCTTGTAAACCACATAAGTGAGCCCTTCAGTGTGAAACAAATAGATGATGGAGTGGCCTTCATGGCCTCAGAAGAATCATGCATTGCTTAAAAGCAAAGCTAATCATTTAACATGTTGAATTTGTGGGTTAATGCTATAAATGATCCAGCAGAGGTTTTCCTATGTACACATGTTGAATTTGACTATGCAATTTTGAGCTCTTGTGATTCTTGTACACTACAAACATGGTACCTGAAGTCATCCTGGGCTCTGAGGCCATAGACATTGCTCTTGTTTGTGTTCTCTGTTTCTACCGCTGACCACCTTCCACCTTCTAACACCCACAAATTATTTGTGGTGAACCAGCACTGGAACAACCCAAGATGGTGGATGAATGTATTCCAACCTCGTTCAGATGTTCACCCAATTAGACCACAACTCTTTGATACGACAAGGGAGAAGTATCTGATGTTTTGTTCCTGTAGAGCTTGAGGATACAGATTGGCACTGGCATGAAGCCCAAAAAGCCTGGAAGAGCCTTTTAGATTCCTGGAGGACCTGGTAACGGTAGGCATTTTATTTTGTGACTAACGACTGACTCATGAATGAATTAACTCATGAATGAATATCAATTTGCTCTGTCGCTGAGAGACAAGAAGCAGTTAAACTAAACTGCCACCTATTGTGTTTTAAATCCAGAACAACCCAGAGATGCAGGGATCCATTAGGTGGGAGGATGGAACAGCTATTGTCGGCCCCTGAAATTTCTGGCTCAGTACAACTTGGATGAAGAGTACAAGTACAACTTGGATGAAGAGTTATATTCTAATGTGAGGGGACAAGATGAAAAGAACGGCATTGAAGGTGGGGAATAAGTGGTTTCGTTGATGCGTTTATCTCTCAACTAAAAAAGAGGTCTACCACACTATCTCACCCTTCTATTATATCATAAGATAAGATAAAATGTGCCTTTATTGATCACCCATAGGGAAAATCCAATTTGACACAACAGCACAAAAAAGTAGCAGCGCAAGGGGAAACATATCATACTCTCCATAAAAGAAACTAAGGAAACAGAAACTCAAATAAAATCAATGAACCGAATGACAAAAAAACACTAACTAGAATGACTGAGCAGAGCAAATCTCCCCCCAGGGCCTAACAATCCTAACAAAGGGACAACAAAAATTCTTAATCCACATCCTTACCAAAATATTTTGGGTTCTTCCCAGGCTGAGGCCCCATCACTCTACTAAGTTGGGTGGAATAGGTTTTGAAGTGTTTCCTTTCAAATAAACGAAGAATCTCCTTGGTGGAGGTAAGAATCTTGCAGAGGTAATTTAGAAAGAATGAACAGAAATAAAATGGCAGGCAGTGCTTTAAAGGAAAACAATTCCTGATACAAAGACTAAGACAGGATCCTTTTGAACATGATAGCAATTACCAAAAACAAAAAATAAATAAATAAACGACTTAAATGAAATAAAAACACATGGAAATCAGTAGGCAAGATCATACAGTCACCCTTAGAAATAGATGATGGTGCGTTCTGATTATTTTAAAGCAAATCTGTATGCCCCTGTTAAAGAACCCAATTCCTCAGTTGTACATAATTGACCTGACTAAATAAGAAACAAGCAGATGTGATAGACACACCATTAACATTAAATAACTCAATAATAAAGCTCCAGGTACTGATGGCTTTCCTGTTGTGTTAGATAGCATATCACTTAAAACATAGAATACATACTGACATACATAATGACCCCACTCTCTTCTTCACCTGACAACCCCCATAACCCTTCAACTCCGATCAGTCATCTGTAAAACTCTCGCCACCCGAATGCAAACTGTAATTCAATCAGATTAATCCAAACCAACATGATCAACAGAAAACACTCAATTAATAATAATTCATGATTACATTACCTTATTAAACAATACAAAATGAAATAAATAATACTTGTATCATTAGATAAAGAAATATAATCAGCATGCCGTAGTGAAACATTGTGATGTCACAGTGAAGTTGACCCTGACCTTTTGTATCCAAATGCATCATCCTCATTCATCCTAATAGACATTTGTGTGAAATTGTGTTATAATCAGCACCTGATTTCTAGGGATACGTCCTCCTATGGGACTCAGTGTGTGTGAACTGTGTTTAGTTCAGTAATAGAAGCTTCCTTTTGAGGAGATGGGGTTGCAGTAAATATTCATATGCATTGAATATAAACAAACATCAGAGGAGGCTGTCCAATAGAAGAAGCTTGGGCACTGTCCCACTACTTCCAAGCCATGAGAGAAATAGGCACACAGGCCAACTGTCCAAGCTGTACCCTGCCTCTTGTTTAATTTCAGCTGGGTCCACTCCAGCCCACGTGGAACCCGAACACTCTTGAGGATGCTGATCTCAACCATAAAGATGCAGTTGTTCAATTTTCAAACAACAGGAGCAGACTCAGACGGGTTTGATTTGAAGGACTTAAAAAAAAAACATGAACAAACTGGGCTCCACATCGACAATGGTATGCAAATGAATGTTTGGTGAATTACACATTGTTGCTAAGCTGCTCAGCTGCCGTGAATAAAGTGGTAGTGACAGTGTTTTAGTCTCTGAAGTGTTAAATATTTAGACTCTGAAAATGATGGTAATGGGCTTGTGCTGCAGCCATAGTTTGTGTAGTAGCCATGCCCAGATGGCTTTCACTGAATTGTATGAAATCAATTACTTAAACACATTCAATTCATGATAATAATGACTATTATCAGCATTTTGTAGCTGGAATGAAACATGCACATGCAGAAAAAAAATTGTTTGTTCTGATTGTGAAAAAAATACATATATATGTAGCATTTTCTTCAAACAAACCTATTTTGCTAGGATCAAACATAAACAGTAATTCACAGGAGGTATGGTTTGATTTTACAAGGTGAGAGGATTCAATCACAAAGTCTGTGGGAGTCAAAACTGTAGGCTCAAAACATAATATGAGAAAGTTCCCAAACTGTAGCCCCCAAATCTATAAATACAACATTAAAATGAATAAGAAATAACCTAATGGCCTGCTCCATCCTTCAGAAGCAACTTCAGAAACCTGACACCGTTGAGACCGAGTTCAAATCTGATGAAGGCTCACACCACTGTTGTTAGTGCCAAGTTAATGTGACAGCTCCCCCTGGTTGGTTGTCACATGTTATTTTAACAGCCATGCTTATATACTAGCAGCGCTGATCAGCACGGCGCTGTTGTGGAGGGAAGGAGTGATTAATAATTCAGGGCTGAGCCGTCTGCTGGCCCGCTGGGAACTATCAGATGTGAGAGCAGATGACAACGCCCGGCAGGTATTAAAGATGGTATCTAGACCGTAAGTGCCTAGCATGCTAGCTAAGGCTCCTATGAGAGTGCATACTTGTGTATGTGGCACTTAGGAGACCCCCCAAAACACACACACACACACACACACACACACACACACACACACACACACACACACACACAGAGTTCCATGTGGACCAGGATTACAGACGACGCAGGTGAGAGGAAGGGGAGATCACAGAGAGGAGGTAGATTTATCTGCTGTATTAAGAGCGCTGATAGGAGATAGATGGGGGCTTTAGTGCTCGGTGGGTGAGAACGTGAGGATCAGATTCTACACCAGACTTACTTCTTCAAAAGCCTCATGGAAGTGACGAGGCTGGCTTTGACTTGACTCACTGCGCTGCATGTTATGCTGTCAAGGTGTGTTCACATGCCGCTCCGATACTTCACACAGCAAGTAAAATATGATTAGAGAGCTTTCATCATTTCTCAGCTGGCAACTCCAGTGAATTAATGTGTGGTGAAGACGGCAGAGTAAGTCCCCTTACTTTCTAAAAACACACAAATCTTTACAAAGACTGGAAGCAGTTTGCCAAGTCTACCTCACAGTGGACTAAGTGGAACTATACTTTACATGAGGAGCAGGTTTGACTAGATGAAGTAGAATAGTAGCCCAAGAGAAGGCAGAACTTCCGTTTTTGTTCTAGAAGTTATAGAAAACCTCATCAACTCATCTCACATGTTTTCTTAAAGCTGAAGTCCTTTGTTTAAGGAGACGTATTATACTTTTTCAGTTTCCCCCTTTCCTCTGGTGGGGTATAAGCCCCTGAATCTCCTAAAATGCAGAGTCAGTAGTCTGGCCAATACCTCTGGGGAATGGATTGTCACATGACATCGTAATGACATAACATTTTCATATGCATCTAGTCTACCTTAGCCAAAGTAAGAGCTGAGGCCGACATTTGCTACATGCGCTGGAAGTGGTTGACCAAGAGAGTGGGCCAGCTGGCCAATCAGAGGGCAGACCTTAAAGAGATAGGAGCTAAAACCAAGTGTTTCAGACAGAGGCTGTAAAAAGGTGTTGCAGCAATGGACACAATAATGAAAGTGCTAGAAACATTAGAGCATGTAAACCTTTTCAAGATTTAACCCAAATGTAAATTAGGAATTTGATTAGCATCCTTTAATGCAGATCAAATCACGGAGGTTTCAACTCCTCTTTGGGTCACATTGGGAAAAAAACTGGGAGAAGGATTGACCTGGAGATTATACAGTAGAGATTTTATGGCATTGCTGTTAAGACATTGGATATAGATGGCCCTCACATTCTAAGCACAATTATGGAACTCCCAGGCCTGGCATTGAACTTTGCCATCCAACCTAAGGGGGTAAATGGGAAATCCTGCATATGATTAATCTTTATAGGACAACCGGCTGCAAAGGAAGTAGCAGTGCTGCTACACATGCTAAATTCTTTTGGGTATGTCACAAAGTCATTCTACTAACTGGAGGGTTCCAAAGAAATATGAAGAGTCTGGCTGATGGATATACTGACGTATTCATCTGACTATGATCCAATTATAATACCCTTCTTCTTAGGTTGTTTCCAGGGTAACAGTCATACCATCAGTAATGCGTGACAGTGTTTTTGATATGACAGTGAATGAGGTCACAATGAACAATTATTTTACTGACTTTATGATGACGCCACCGAGTATCTTATCCCCATAACAAAGACAGGCTGCATTCAAATCATTGTTAACTTTTTTTGCCCATTAAAGCCAGTGTTATTTGCTGTCATGATGTTGCAGGGTTGAGAGGGAGTCATTTGTGGCAGAGATGGAGAAAAGGAGTTTACCAAGGAGTAGCACTAGTTCATGTGCACCTACTCAGCATACTGACTGCTGCCTAATAGGCTGCCTATTAAAACTATGAACAATACATTTCTATACATTTACAAGCAAAGCATGTTTTATTTCTGCAAAGTAAAAAGTAGCTACAGCCATCAGTAGACGACAGTAGAGGTTACATCGTTCAACATGGAAGTACTGCACAAAAAACGTAGAGTTTACCAGCTAAAAGTTCTATTTCCGTTCTTGACCAATTGCACTCATTCCCTTTAGATCTCAGCTTTATCCTTACAACCCTTCTTACCCCCAATGCCATATGACAGATGTTATCATAATCCCTTATTCACAGAAATGATATTAAAAAATAAGAATGGAAATATGATACCATTCAACCAGAGACATAATGCATGCATTGAGATGCTGAAAGCTGACATGTCAAACGAAATGCAATACAATTTCAGGGGTAAAAAGGATTACTTCAGGACGGATGATCCAGTAGGAGACCAGTGTGACCGGCAGCGCCCACCTCCGTGTTCTCTCTCCCCCCATTCCAAAAGTCATTTTCACTTCCAGCGCGGGATGCATAATGTATGACAGGGTTAATCAACTTGAGACAAGTGAGGGGAGATGGCAATTCAGCTAGAGCAGCCTGCCCTCTGTAGGCCAGCTCCGCTCCTTTCCATCACACAACCCACCGGGGCTTTCTCTTCCATCTCCTGTCATGTCTGCACACTCTCTCCTCTCCTTCCTCTCTGTATTTGATTCCAACACACCCCACCCCCCCACCCGCTTCACAAAACAAACTATCCTAACCACCAAAAAAAAAAGGAGGTGGTCCACTGAGGATACCCCAACAGCCATCAATCTTGATGTTCTTCTACAGCCACAAATTATTTGTATTGTCTCAGTCAATTACGCTCCCATTCATCTTTCTGCACAGCTGTGGCATTTCTCAGTGTGTGGGTGTGTGTGTTGGTATACAAATATATGATTGCACACACATACACTCAGTTGACATTTTATTAGGTACACCTAGCTGAAACAATCCTTCCATTGGGATGCTGTGTACCTTGTGTGGGTTATATAAAATTGAGTTTTGAGGTGTTAAAACAATAGAAATAAAAATAGTCTATACACAATAAGTCCCGCTCAACAGCAACACAAAGAGCAACCTCCAAAATGACCATAAAGTTGAATTAGCACCTCTACTGTAACATTATAACCCTCATGAAGGTTATGTGAAGAATTTATTACTGGACTGCTTTGTTACACTGCATTCGTATTATCTGGGCGTACATAATAAACTGCCAGTTGAGTGTATGTGTATGTGCCAGTGTTTGTGTGTGGGCCTTGTCCCTCATCATTGTCCTCATTACCACTAATCAATACCACCTAGTGCCAGCTCTGCGAACACATCCCCCCACACACACATGCACGTTCAAACACACAGACACAAATGCAACACATACCTCATTTTTAAACAGACGACTGCTGGAGCCGGAGTGTGAAAGGCAGGAGGAAAATAAATCTGTTTTATTGTTTATGACTACACATTCTCCTCAGACTGCTACAGGGGAACAGAAACCCAGAGTAACAGGACACACACACACACACACACACACACACACACACACACACACACACACACAGAGAGAGAGAGAGAGAGAGAGAGAGAGAGAGAGAGAGAGAGAGAGAGAGAGAGAGAGAGAGAGAGAGAGAGAGAAATAGCCAGGCTGGGGACAGGAATTGATCTGACATGGGGCCCCGGAGCCATGTTATGACGAGGTTTGCAGTGGCTGGGAGAGGTTTGATGGGAAAAGTGGGGGGTGTTCATCACAACAGAAGTAAAGCCATCATCCTGCTGTAGGGAGGAGTGTAACATTACTGACTGCCTATACTGTCAGTAAATAAAGCTGCTACTTGAGTAAGCCTAAAAATACCTCCACTCCACGGACAAAGCTTTAATATTCTGCCACGCGCAGCAAAGTAAATCAAATACAAAGTGGTGTTGGAGAAAAGCAGAAAAAAAACAAGAGCTTTTAGAGATCCTGAGATATCAGAGCTACTGTAGGAGAGAAGATTCCTTGTCGATGTGACACATACTAATCATCCCAAGATGACGCGATGGAACACAGAGTGCAGAGGGAGGACAACTTTGTTCCTAAATCTTGACTTGCTATAAACATTTCATATATATATATATTTGCCATGAATGTAATATTTCTCTATTATCAGCAGCTTTGACAAGGTTTAGTAAATTAGTCTGAAAAAGCCTACAGCCAAGCCCTGTTCGATGTTATGATTATTCTATATTTCCACTTTCAGAGAAACATGTGTTCAGTTCTTACCGGAGCCTTGCTGGAGGTGCAAAGTGTGTCCTGAGAAGGTTCTGAGACAAGGCAATGGGGTCATTTGGGGACATTGATCTTCCACGTCAAAGCCAATTTAGATTTCTAGTAAAATTGTGTTCAGGGTAGAAAAAGTTGTGTCTAACAAAAAAAGATGAGTTATAAAATGAAGATTTCTACCAGGGTAACTTGGAGAGGATCTGTGTCAGAACCTTGTCCTCTCACTACTGGGGTCCCTCAATGTTCCCTCAATGTTCACTCACATGGCTTTTCCTACCACAACTATGCAGATAACTTGAGAGGGATCCCTCACATGTGGCTCTCTCTGAGGTTTCTACCTTCTTTTTACCCTGTTAAAAGGGTTTTTAAGTAGTTTTTCCTTACTCTTGTTGAGGGTTAAGGGCAGAGGATGTCACACCCTGTTAAAGCCCTATGAGACAAATTGTGATTTGTGAATATGGGCTATACAAATAAAATTTGATTGATTTGATTGATTGATAACACCCAACTAATTATCTTTCTCCCCCAATCTGAAACACAAGTAGCAGCACAAATCTCTGCCTGTCTGACTGACATCTCTCAGTGGATGTCCACACACCACCTGAAAATCAATCTTGACCAGACCAAGCTACTTTTACTTAAAGGGAAGAGCTCTGCCACCCACGACCTGACTATCACCATCGCAACTCCATGGTAGCCGCCAGTCAGACCGCAGGGAACCTGGGTGTGACACTCGACAGTCAACTCTCCCTTACTGCCAACATTACTGCAACAACCCGTTCCTGTAGATAAATGCTGCACAACATCAGGAGAATACGTCCCCTTCTCACTCACAAGGCGTCGCAGGTTCTGGTCCAGGTTCTGGTCATCCCACGCTTAGACTATTGCAACTCCCTCCTGGCAGGTCTACCTGCTAGTGCCATCCGACCTCTGCAGCTCATCCAGAATGCAGCAGCTCGACTGGTCTTTAACCTAAATTCACTCACACTACTCCGCTCCTCTGCTCCCTTCACTGGTTACCAGTGGCTGCCCGCATCCGATTCAAAACATTAGTACTTGCGCACCGTGCTGTGAACGGATCGGGTCCAGTCTACATCCAGGACATGGTCAAACCTTACACCTCAGCCCGTCCACTCCGCTCTGGATCTGCCAATCATCTTGTTGCTCCCTCACTGCGAGCTAAACACTCAATAAAATCACGACTGTTTGCTGTCCAGGCTCCTAAATGGTGGACGAGCTCCCCATTGACATCAGGACAGCAGAAAGTCTACACATCTTCCACCGCAAACTAAAAACACATCTCTTCCGACTACACCTTGGTTAAGAAGATGATGTCTAATAACCATCATCTACTCTGTAAAAAATTATTACATTTAGTTGCACTTACATGTAGCACTTGTAGTTTTGCTAATTGTACTTACATGATTCCTGCTGTTCTAGGTTTGTACCCTCATGGTTGATGTACTTATTGTAAGTTGCTTAGGATAAAAGCTACAGCTAAATGACATGTAATGTAATGTACCAGACTAGGAGGGTCTACAATATTATGATGTCATAACATAGGACATATAAACCAACACTTCTTGGACTTAGTCAGAACTAAGAACTAAATTAAGAATATCTATGTCTATACTCCTGTATTATTCTTTTTTGCCCATGATTCTTGGCTCCATGGGTACAATACTGAATCACATACATTATCACGACTGCTTTTATTGTTCATCCTGCAGTTCATGAATGCACTAAAATATTTCATAAAGATTATGAATAATCTACTGAGCAAAGTTTACATAATTTCCAAAGGATGCTGTAAAAACAAATGTAAAAAATGGGTTAAAAATGTGAAATATTTTCTGTGGATAATAATGAATTCTATTCGTATTGATACAATTGTGGGAGGCTGTGGCTCAGGAGGTGGAGAGGGCTGTCAATTTACCAGAAAGTCCATGGTTCAATCCCTGGCTCATCCAGTTTGAATGCTGAAGTGTCCTTGAGGAAGATATTGAATATAGAAGCATGTGTGTGTGTCAATGGGTGAATGCAACTTATATTATCAGAATATAGGCCACTAATAAAAAACTGCTTTTCTACCTGATAGAGCTGTAGCTAAATTGAAGGAAATAATTCCAATTACATTTAAACCCGTATTATCCGTTGATATAACCAACACATTCTTTAAAAACCCTAGCTCCACTGAGATTGACCATCTTGTCGATAACTCTGTAAAGTCATTACGATTAACATTAGAATCAATAGCGCCTCTAAAAAAGAAACGTGTAAAACATAGTAAATTTGCTCCGTGGTATAATTCCAAGACACATGAATTAAAACAAGCGTCAAGAAAACTAGAAAGGAAGTGGCGCTCCAGCAACCGTGTTGTAAATCTCCTAGCCTGGAATAATAGTGTTAAAGCATATAAGAAGGCCCTCCACAAAGCAAAAGCTGCCTACTACTCCAAATTAATAGAAGAAAAATAAAAACAACCCCAGGTTTCTCTTCAGCACTGTAGCCAGGCTGACAGAGAGTCCCACCTCCACCGAACCCAATATCTGTATGACCTTCTTTAATGATAAAATTCTAAATATTAGAGATAAAATCAATCATCTCCTGCCACTAATACCCTATCAAGAATAGAAATCTCAGAAACAGCTGAGAATCTTACCAATTATTTAGACAGCTTCTCTCTGATCACCCTTGATCAGCTGACCAAAACTGTATCTTAGATCCCATTCCTACAAAATTACTTAAAGAAATTCTGCCCCTAATTGATAGTTCGTTACTGAACACAATCAATCTGTCATTGTCATCAGGATATGTACCACAGTCCTTTAAACTAGCTGTAATCAAACGCCTTCTCAAAAAATCCACCCTAGACCCGGAGGTTTTAGCCAACTACAGACCGATATCCAACCTCCCCTTCCTGTCTAAAATCCTTGAAAAGGTTGTAGCCAATCAGCTGTGTGAGTTTCTCCAGGAAAGTAATGTATATGAAGACTCTCAGTCGGGGTTTAGAGCTAATCACAGCACAGAGACAGCCTTGGCAAAAGTCACTAATGACCTTCTAATAGCTTCAGATCAGGGATTTATGTCTGTTCTCGTTCTGTTAGATCTTAGTGCAGCATTCAACACTATTGACCATCAAATTTTATTACAGAGACTAGAACAGTTAATTAGCATTAAAGGAACCGCCCTAAACTGTTTTAAATCATATTTTGTAGATCGATTCCAATTCGTGAAAATTAATGAGGAGTCATCTGTGCGCACCAAAGTTAACCACGGTGTTCCACAGGGCTCTGTGCTTGGCCCAATTTTATTCTCATTATATATGCTTCCACTAGGAAACACTATCAGGACACACACTGTACATTTCCACTGCTATGCGGATGACACCCAGTTATACTTGTCAATAAAACCTGAACAATGTAATCAATTAACTAAACTCCAAGCATGTCTCAAGGACATAAAAACCTGGATGACCCGTAATTTTCTCTTATTAAACTCAGATAAAACAGAGGTTCTAATACTTGGCCCTAAACACCTTAGAGATACATTATCTAATGATATAGCTGCGCTAGACGACATTGCCCTTGCTTCCAATGAAACAGTCAGGAACTTGGGAGTGATCTTCGATCCCGATTTGTCCTTTAATTCTCACTTAAAACAAATTTCTAGGACCGCCTTCTTTCACTTGCGTAACATCTAAAAAATCAGACATGTACTTTCTCAAAAAGATGCAGAAAAACTAGTCCACGCCTTTGTTACATCCAGACTTGATTATTGTAATTCCTTATTATCAGGCTCCAGCAGTAAGTCGTTAAAGACTCTGCAGCTTGTCCAAAATGCTGCAGCACGTGTCCTGACAAGAACCAAGAAAAGAGACCACATGTCTCCTGTATTAGCTTCGCTACAGAGAAAGAGCTGATAGTACCTTATCAACCCACTAGAGCACTGCGCTCCCAGAATTCAGGCTTACTTGTCGTCCCTAAAGTCTCTAAAAGTAGAGTAGGAGCCAGAGCTTTCAGCTATCAAGCCCCTCTCCGATGGAATCATCTCCCACTTTCAGTTCGGGAGGCAGACACCATCTGTACGTTTAAGAGTAGGCTGAAAACCTTCCTTTACGATAAAGCTTATAGTTAGAGCCGGTCCAGGTTCGTCTTGGACCTGCTCTTAGTTATGCTGCTATAGGTCTAGAAGGTCGGGGACACATGAGCTTCTCTTCCCAGCTTCTCCTTCCTCTTCTCCATCCTTATCACATCAAAGAAATTAATATCTCATCAATACATGTTACTGACTTGGCTTCTTCCCCGGAGTCCCTTTGCCTTATCGTCCGCAGATCCAGGGCCGCGGCTGCGGCCACATCGTGGACTATGATGGGGGATCGAGTATCAGAGATCGTGATCGTAATGGTGGATCCTGTATCGTGCTGGCTGATCGTGATAATAATGGTGGATCCTTTATCGTGTTGGCATATGATATTGGTGGTGGACCGCGATCGAGGTGGCAGCTGATGGTGGATCCTAATGGCGGCAGTGGACAATGACTGTGGACTATGGTTGCATCCGATCTTGATGGTGGATCATGATCGTGGTGGCAGCTGACCGTGGACTATGAATACAACAAGACTGCTTGATATACAATATTTCTCCTCAGATACTGAACCATTACTGACAATAATCCATCAATTCATTGACCTTCCATTATGCTACAAAGTGTTTATTCTAATCAATGCTGTAAATACCCTTATCTTTCTGATGTTCTCCATTACACTTGACATCTATTGCACTTCTGTCCGTCCTGGGAGAGGGATCCCTCACATGTGGCTCTCTCTGAGGTTTCTACCTTCTTTTTACCCTGTTAAAAGGGTTTTTTAGTAGTTTTTCCTTACTCCTGTTGAGGGTTAAGGGCAGAGGATGTCACACCATGTTAAAGCCCTATGAGACAAATTGTGATTTGTTAATATGGGCTATACAAATAAAATTTGATTGATTGATTGATTGATATTATAAAGTTCTTTGAGTGGTAAATAAGACTGGGAAAATGCTATATAATTGCAGTCAATTTACCATTAATTGTGACCAAGGAAATTAGTTAATTAGATTTTAATTTTTTTGTTTTTACTTCATTCTGATTGAGGCACAAGGGCAAAATTAAGCGTGTAACCGAAGCATTACAAATCATTTCTGTAATTATCCACAGAAAATATCTTTCATGAAAGGATAAACAGTTACCAGAGTCAAGAGGGTTCATGAGGAATAATTCCTCTTTTGAATAATGAATATAAACTCAATTTATCTGGAACACATTTACAACTGCTTATTCATGCAATTAACCAAACCAATGCAGTATCAGCGGTACAGTGTATGAGATACTGGTCAGGAGATTCACTTCATGCTCACTTCAAACATCCGAAAGAAAGAAAATGGTGATCTCAGTGACTAAGACATGATTGTTGGTTTTAGTATTTCTGAAACTTTTGATCTCCTGTGATGTTCACACATGAGTTCTGTGTCGATGAGAGAGGTCAGAGAATGGTCCAACTAGTTGGAGCTGACATAAGGTTATGGTCATATAACCACTCTTCAGACCACCAATCAGTTGAACACATTCCTATGCCAGTCCCCCTAAACTCAATCAAGCCACACCAAATTGCACACACTCACTTTTGTCAATCAAGATCCATCCGTTATTACCTCCAAAATCAGAAAATGTTACAAAAAAAAAGGAATGTTAAACAAAGTGATAAGTAATTTTGGACTCTTCCTTTACCCATTTTCCATTCCTCTACCAAGTGTCGTGGAAATTCGTTCAGTAGTTTCTGTGACAGCGATGAACACATAACCATCTTGGTGTAAAAGGAATATAGACACTTGAGGTGGAGGTCTAAAACAGCAGAGAACACATCAGGTTCTACTCCTGTCAGCCAAGAACAGAAAGGTTGTTAGGCCAACTGATAGAACAGAGTGGTGTCAACATGTAGCAGGATCACAGTGAACATGAAATCCATGGCACAGAACTAGGGAACAGCTACTCATTCTTCTCAGTGGCTTTTTTTCGCCTTGACCTCACAAGCAGCAGCTTCTATTACAGAGCAATTTAAAAAGTAGTCAGTTCTGAAGAGTTTGCAGCAGCTTAGCATTAATATTAAATGTCTATTTTAAACTTTTACTGACATTAACCCCCGGGTTTTGCTGGCTAACTTCAAACTTTTGCTACTGAATAAAGTAGATGTCCGTCTCACCTTCAACTAGATTTCCACTATGTGAAAAAGTGAGTTTAAGTGACCTAGCCCTAACCCTAGTATACAAAACATCACATGGTTAGATAATCTTGCTGCCAGAGCAGTGAACAAAACCTAAATGAAGCTAAGACAAAAAAAGAGAATTATCGTTCACAGAAAGTGAGAGAAGCGGATTTGACCATTATCCTTGCCTGGCCTGACTCCATCTGCGAATAATGTATCTGTCCCAGGACACATCTGATTTATTCTGCTACATCCTCTTTCACAGTCTCCACTGTATGCGTTAGCAGTTTGTTACCTGTGCCAGACGACAGTGCTTGGTTTGTGCTATTTTCTGGGATGGACACATCATTGTGGCTAATTGTTGTTTTACAGATGTTTGTGATGAAATCCAATAGATTTACTACAGTCTTGTACTTTTAGTCCATTGTCTTGTACCTGCCTTCATCACAATATTCATATGCCACTGTCTTGTTTCTATCGAAACTATATTAGAATAGTCTGATACCATGATTTGTATTGGGACTTTTAGGTTCCTATGCTATTTCTACACAGCGACAGTTATGGTAAAATTATGATAATCTTTTCATGTTCCTCAAACATGACAATATCCCTGTGAATATGATGACATTCATCATCATATGATGTGAAACTATAAAAGACATTCAGTAGCATACAGCACATACTTCAGCTAAGGTACAAACAGTCCACTTAATTCCATCAAGCTGCACCACATTGCACACACTTGATATCAGTCCTTTCATTAATATTAATAATATTTTAAAAAACTGCTCACAATATTTAAGAAAGGGGGGGGGGAATCCTGGCTCCTCCCCTCAATCAATTCCATCTCAGAAGTTAGTGGTTTCTTCACTTGCCCATACTCCAACCTTCCAAGTTTCAATGAAAACAGTCAGACAAAAATCAATGGAAACCTCTTGGCAGAGGTAAATATTCCTTGTGTTACTCTAAGGAGTGATATTCACTTTATTTTTCAAAAGCAAATGTTGTTTTTTATAATCTTAAATTGAAGGAGCCTAATCAGGGCCGTTTGCATTGAAGAAACACTTGTTTGAACCTCTCCACGCAGCCTTGTAGAGGAAAAACAAACAACTGGCACAAAAAATCTGTTTCTTTTTATTTTTAACATAAACTCAGTTTTATCAAATGTCTCATTAGCTTATTTTTTCCTGGTAGTGTTGGAATTGAAGAGTGCAAAAACAATCCCTTTTTCAAAAGTTTTCTTTTTTGAAAACCGCATTTAACCTTGAAATGCGTGGACGATGAGCATTACAGCTTGGAAATCACACCAGCTGCTCTCTACAACCATGTGGAGGACAAAATCTAATCAAA
Organism: Hippoglossus stenolepis; assembly: GCF_022539355.2. NCBI lineage: Eukaryota > Metazoa > Chordata > Actinopteri > Pleuronectiformes > Pleuronectidae > Hippoglossus > Hippoglossus stenolepis. The sequence continues at coordinate 29,444,606 of NC_061485.1, forward strand.
ATTAAAATGGAAAATGACAAATACCCTGTGTAATATAATAATGTCATATTATACTACTCATCATGATCAGGTCATGAATAATGGGATTACATTCTTGACAGACAAGACAGCTGATGATAACAGTCACAGTCAACGCTCACTGCACCAAAGAGATGTGGTTTTCCTGAAATTATGTGCATTTTGAGATGTTTTAAAGCCACAATGGAAAACAGCATCTTATTTTCAATCAAATATATTAAAGCTACACTATAATAATATATAATCCTACAATAATTATGCTGGGTTTGTGTTGTTGTTTTTGTTAATTGAGCTGTTAGGTTCCTTTTGTAATTATTAAAGAACATGTGTCTCTGTGGTAATCAGGCGTACAGTGTTTGAATGCGATCAGTTTGTGTTGAACAGCAGGGAGACAATACTGAATCTATCCTGGTCACATCAGGCAGCATCTGCCCTCCCTCTCTCTTCTCCATCACCTTCTCTCTTTCTTTTCCTCGCAGTCTCCTCATCTTGTCCCGTATTGCTCCCCTGCCAAGAGCTGAGCTTTGATTGATGCAGTCTTCTCATTTTCATCTGTGTCAGCAAAGAAAGAAAATGCAGGGTCAGGTGATATTTATATGCAAATATTTCCGCCCCCTGGTAGGATAATCTTTACTGAAAATAAAAGTATAGTAGGGACCTCATTTTAACATGGATTTCATCTTTTTACACTAGCTGCATTGAAAGTAAAGTATTTCTGACTTTGGACGGGTGGTTTGGGTGAATGCTAACAAACATTAATTCACTCAAGTGACACAAACAATGTGATCATGATGGCCGACTGCTGTTTTTGACTTTTAGGAAGGTTTCATGTAGAAATATTGATATATTCCATTGTGGAAATTGTGTTGGAAATTACAAAAAGTGAAAACATTACAAATTGTGGGTGTGGAGTGTAAAAGATGTAGTCATGTAATACATAGGATCTAAGTAAATGTGTCAAACCACAGTTGCTGCTGTAACTTTGACCAGGCGTTTTTGTAATTGGCCTAATCTTGTGAGATCCCATATTTTAGTTTCATTAAATCACTCAGAATAAACCAGCTCTATCAGCTTTCACTGAACCACAAAAATAAGCCTAGCTGTTCACAGCTTTACTGTGTGTACCTGTAAAATGCACTGGCTCTCCACTTTGTACACAGCTTCATGAAATAGAGTTCTTGGGGCTCTGCTGTACAGAAATATGGCACAGACACAAACAGCAATACCTCTTCAGACAACCACAAAGAGTATGACCAGACATGTTTAAGTTCCATTCTGGTGACCACAGACGCTGTCACAAACCAGCCACAACCAGGCCCAGCTGGAGCCAACGTGGGAGAGCAGCTGAATACATTATTAGGAGGTGGAATGCAGAATCAGCAGGTGGAGCTGGGGTGAGCTTCAGTAATGAAAACATATCATGAGCTCCTCGTATCCCCTTTAAAAGCACTGCCAGGGGGAGAAAGACCTCAGAGAGAGAAAAGTTCAAACTATGGAAAAAAAGAAGACCACTTGCTAATACACATCGTCTCAAATAAGCTGTCAGTGGCAGAATTAACAGGCAGCTGCTATATGCTGGCGAAGCAGCTGCTGGGATATCAGCTCAGTTGTTTGTTGTTATACAAAGCTTCACTTTGTGACCGGTAACATATTAAAAAGGACGTCAGAGTGCCAGAGGAAGGTTTAAAACAAGTGTGTTTATTAACAAAAGGTGATCTGAATATGCAGGGCTAACCACACAAGGGGCCTTCAGGTCTGAATTGTGCTCCCCAAATCTCTGAGAGAGAGAAAACGCTCTATCTCCATGAAGCTCCAAACAATAGAAAAAAAAAAGTAGACAAAAAATGCTAATGTACATCGTCCCAAATAAGCTGTCAATGAATTAACAGGCAGCTGATGTATACTGGTGCAGCAGCTGCTGGAATATAAGCTTGGCGGTTTATTGTTGTGCAACATAACAAATTGATTCAAATGGTGCAGCTACTCTGCAAAATGAAAATACTAGACACTATATGAATGTATTTTCAAAATACTAATCCTAAATCATCCAATGAAAAGAAAAAGCAGGGCGTGCTGCCTATACCCATCTGTCACGTCGAAAGCCGTTGATTACAGTGGTTCCACTACAGTATTTTACTATGTGGTCATTTTCACAGACTGACCCATTTTTCACTAGCATGTTTAATTTGGTCACAGATTGATTATTTTGTTGTATGGATATGAACATCCCCATCATACACTTGATGAAACACGCATCATTTCTGCTGTTGATGTGATGACGACGGATGTTTAATGAACAACACAGAAATGATCCGACAGGATGCAGGATGCTTGGTAATCACATAGAAGAGCTGACGTCTCTGCAGAACTCCACGTCACAGCCTTATTTCTGCCCCTCAGGCTGTGGCTGCTAATAGATGCACTGAATGAATGTCTGCTAGAATGGGTTAATGGCAAACTGTACTGTAAAGCGCTGTGAGTGGTCATCAAGACTAGAAAAGCTTTATATAAATACAGAACATTTACCGTTTATTTGTATAATATTGTTGGTAAGGTCATCAGCAATGTATTTTCATGCATTTGTCCATCTGCAGTGAAAGGGAAAAAAGTGTGGCAAACAGAAAGAGGCCACATGACGTTGTTGAAAGGTATTTCTTTGACTTTGGAGAGTCTGTGTGTTTGTGCCCCAGCCAAGAAAAGCAAAGGAAATTCTCTGCGTCTGCATTTGTGATAAGAGGTGGTCTGAGGAGGGTTTAATGCAAACGCAATTTGGTGCCAAATTGAGCACCAACTAATCAGCAAAAACAGAGCTGAAGCTGCATCTCACCTCCCACATCAGTGCAAACGCATTGGTGCCAGGAAATTACAGGCAATAAAAATAACAATGAGAAAAAGTTTTCTAAAAGCATGTCAGGAAGTGGTAAACTAATCAGATACAAATTGGCCTCTAAAGACAGATACACACATGTGCTGTACAGCTTCTATGACATAAATGCTGTGGCTCAGCTGTTACATCGTTTATACTGAACCAACCCCCATGATGGCCGTGTAGCTGAAGTCTGCTGGGAAATAAACAGATTTGTTGAGAAAAGTTGCGCACAGTGTTTATGTTTACATTTCGGAAGTGAAGTGTAGAATGAGGAGGACACAAGGTCTCCTGCACACCAACTACCAGCTATATGAGCAGGTCAGGACGGAGATAAAGAAGAGGAAAACAGTGGAGAGAGCACCTGTGCGCTGTCAACACAGGACTGATCATACACACACACACACGATGAATGAATGAAATGTGTTTTGAGCAGCACGGCTTGTTTTTGTCGTTGTGTGTTTGTAGTCATGAGCCACCAACAAGATTATTTTCTTCACCAGATTCTTGCTGAGACGCAACAGCACAATCAGTCAGGGATTTACAGCACTCACTGTATCTAATATTATATTAAAAACAACAGCACATACACCATTTCTTCCATCAGCAAATGAAGAGAATAATTTGTTTTATGAATTTATATCAGGTTATTGAAGGTCGACATAATGGTGCAGTGGTTAGCATTGTAGCAGTTTGAATCTGATCGCCAATAAGGGCATTTCAGTATGGAGTTTGTATGTTTTTTCTGCGTGGGTTTTCTCCAGTGAGCCTACTCCTGCTTCCCCCTCAGCCCAGAGGCTTGCAGCAGAGGTTCATTGGAGACTTTCAATTGTCCGTAAGTGTGAATGTGAGCATGAATGGTTGTTTGTCTCTATGATGGACTGGAGTGTGGCGGAGATTTGGTCAACAAGCGAGGTTCTGAGACAAGTTGTCTTTGTAAATGTATTTGTAAAAAGCTTTCTGCAGATCACACAGGCAAGGTGGAGGTTGCAAGTGAGATGAAAAGTGAAGTGTCTGTGCTCATATTTAAGTGTCTCTGTGTGGGTTACCTCCTGACCCCAAAACACGCAGAGGGGGGTGTGTGAATGTATCGTTCTGTGTCTGGAACTTATCGTCTGTAAAGGTGTGATTTATAGGCTGCATCCTAAATGTGTTGGAGAGGAAATAGTATCATGTATGGTTAGGGTGTTGTGTCAGTCAGCTGAATTCTTTGAACAAAGGACAAGCACAGTTAAACCAGAGGAGAGCAAAAGGTCACTTGAATTCAGGTGATCTCAGGATCAACTTCTGCATGACATGAATAGACAATGGGCTCACATGCTAGACCATAAAGTTTATGTTGAACTGTACCCTAGATTGAAATGTCTGCTGTGAGCATAAACTAAGACGTTATTAAGTACATTTCCATTACAGGAGGCATGGCCAGGGTTCACCCTGACTCTCACCCATTGTTAGCCAAGCAAAACTAATACAAAAAAAAAAAATGTAATTCTTTATTATCTGATCAGCGAATCATACATAATTATAAATAACCTGAACCAAGTTGTGTGATCTATACTACTATCAGACCAGGCTGTGGGGAAATGACCTGGTGCAATCATGCACATTGCCTGTTTTGTTATATTGTTTTGAAAATATAAATGTAATATCAAATGTTGTACTGCATTCTATGATTAGTGTCAGATCAGCTGATCAGTTGTGTTGCCACTGGACCTTTTCCTAGTGACAATTCTGGATCTTGAATCGGAGTATTAACACACAACATTGAGGCTTATTGGTGTATCCTCAAACTACATACAAAGATACAAATGTTATTGGGATAAATGTATTTATTAGAGGCTCTAGCAGCAAATAAAGTCTTTTTGTGAGTGCTTTTGCCCACATTATTGATTCGATCCCAGTCTTCCCCATCTGCATGCTGAAGTGTCCTTGGGCAAGATACTGAACCCAGATTGGCCCCTCATAGACAAAGTGCTGCCCTCGATGTTAAGCAACAAATGGCTAATATGACCTGCTATGTTCCTGTGCTTCCCAGTTCGTTCACTAACCCACCTGCCCAGCTATGATGACGAGCACATGGACTGAAAACTCAGGATCCTGCCTCTGCCAGCTCAGTGGTGGAAAGCAAACACGTACTAAGCTGCTCTAATTCTCCTTAAATATCCTCTGTGGCGACTCCCAGAGTATTCATCCAAAAATAAAGTGTTCCAGATTAAAATGCACAATAACGGCCATGGGCTGACTCACTTCATTGTGTTTTTAAATGTCCCAGGGTGAAGAGACACTAGTTAAATATTGCAGACGCATGCATGATTGAGAAGTCTTTTAAGGGAAGTTCTCAGTCTGACTCCTTTTGTATTCAGTTCATGACTGGAGGGAGGTTAGCGCCAGAGTTCACAGCAAAGAGAAGTTCTGTTGTCTTGATTTCCAGTGTCACATAAGGAAGTATGCTGTTCCCTTATTAAAACACATGTCTGATAAGATTATCTTACAAGCTTCCTCATGAGGTTTAAACTACATTTCACTGTCTTCATTAGCTGATTGATATTGCTGAATCCTCTGCTTGCTCAGTTGCGTTAAAGTTTGCTGAATAAACTCAATACACTGATGAAAACTGTGAGATGTAGCCGTGTTGAAAGCTATGTAAAGGTCTAGTAAGTGGACTTGGTGTCAAGATTAATTTGTCAAACTACATTTTCCAGGGTTCAGGAATGAACTCTGATCTCTCTGTCAGCTGATCTAACTGAGCTCCTTGTAGAATCTGTATGGAGCACAAAAGGCTTCATCATATTCTTCATCGTCCTGTATTTTATTTAGCCTAGATATCTGATACCGATTTTTGTGCAAACACAACCCTTAACTCTAATGCATTGGAAAACCTTTGGTTTTGCTCAGTTTGTTCTAACATCTTTTTAGTGTCAGTCATAGTCATGGTCACTCTTAAATCATTGAACATCTACAGTTCTACATGATTCTTCTCTGTGTGGGAGCTCTCAATGAATCCAAGCTGTAAGGATTCTCCGTACAACAAACACATACATGTACATGGGAATTAGACGTTAGTACAGTCAATAACACAACATTCTTAGCAGATAGGTGGAGGTGGAGGAGAGTTGCAGCAAAAGATGATGGCACCCTAGATAAATTAGTTATAGTAAAAACGAGATAAAATCAGGTCCAGCTTGTACAATGGTACTCGTCAACTGATGGCCAAAGGGGTGATGGAGATGATAAAGCATGAATTAAGTGCATTTATATTGATATTACCAATACTGGCCTGATGACAATAGTGTTACTTTGCTATATGAATTTATACATAACAGTTGAATTATACTGTGAAGTCACAGGTTTTAATTCAAATCCTGCAGGCACCAAATGCAAACATGGCAAACTGGGTCTGCATTGCATTGAGGCTTATTCCCTGTTCAGGCCAGACCTCCGGTTTCAGAATCCTGGACCACCTCAGGAGAGAAGAGGGAGAGGAACATCTTCAAGCCATTTCTGCCTTGAAAACCAAATAACACAAGGAGGAAAATAGAAAGATTAAAACCTCACAAGAAATTTGGGCCTTTTCCTAGTTTCACAACTAATGCATTATATAAGTGCATGGAACATTTGCTATAGAAGGGAGCTGATAAGAGGAGAGAGAGGCTACTATTCACTATTAGCAGGTGCACATCAGCAGCAGGTCGTTCAGAACTGATAATGCCAAATAATTACAGATCAATCAACAAGCCCGTGAGCCATTATAAATAAATAAGACATCAGACATGTTCTGATCAGTCAGGTAACAGGTAGATCAAATCTGACACTGGTTGATTTCAGACTTTGCTTAAGCTTTCAACATTTCTTTTATAGTTTATTGTAGAATTTGACATGTTAATGGTTATTTATCACTTTTGAGACCATCCTCAAGATTGTTGCTTCTGGGGGAGCTCTCATCTCACTGGGGATCAAAGCCCCCCGCCCTGTGCCCCCTGTAATTCAAATAATGGTTTGATGTTTAAGAGTCTCAATCTGCAAGTGTTAGTTAATCCATTACATTTGATCTGTCTTTTATTTTTGTATTACAAATGTGTGCCTTGATGATCTGTACAATTTTCACCCTAAATCCTAACACTGTTGTTTATACATTATATGTAATGTCTGAAGCCCTTTCTAAGAATGTCCTTTGGTGTAAATTATAACATAATACTGCACTACTCTCCATATATAGAGACTTGCAGTGCATAGTGTCCACCATGATTAATGTGTGACTTTTCATAATGTCATCTTTGACAGAGGGTTCTGTCTCTGTTCAACAGAAAACATTATTACAATGATAAAAGGAAGTGCATTTGTTTTCTGACAAAAGCTTCTTGGTGTAGGACGAGTTGGGTCCTTAAAACACAACTTTGAACATTTGAATTTGTTCTGAGAGGGTATGATGTGTTTTCTATACTAAATTGTCATATTATGTTGAGTTCCAGCAGTGGAGAGTTGTACAGGTCACCTGTGGTTAACTTCTTCCTCTTGTTTAATTCCAGTGTAATTAGAGTAAAAATGGAGGTGTGACCTGAAGTGTTACCCAGCGCTCCATGAAGCCCTGACATTATCTGGCCAGAGTAAATAGCTAGTCCCATGATGATGATGATGTATCTGATGACCTGTGGTGCTGCTGACTGGAAGCAGGCTATTTAGTATGGAAGTCATTATAGCACTCTGACCTCCTTTTTAATGACACCGACACTGCATCCTCACACTGCTGTGTCACCCGGCTCATCTACAGGCATCCAGGGTGAGCGGGTGACACAAGGGTCACGGAGAACATGAGGAACTGTCAGCACGCCGGCGTTCTACCAGCTGCTGACCTTGGTTAATAGCTGCACGGTCCAAACTCAAACCAAAAGGACGGGCAGCAGCAGCAGACGGGCGGGGCTAAACTGACACCAGCTGTGTGAATGTGAGAACATTCTGAGCACCAACATCTGGCTCTGCTACGGAGGGATAAATAGGAATGATCTATTCTCAAATAATGACTGCTGGTCTTAACTCAGACATACAGAAGCTGCCAGTAAACAAGGCCTGTGGTGTGAGAGAACATTATACAGATACATTCACTCGAGTAGCATATGTTGTATAAGTTGCATCTCCAGATAATGTTTGTTAAGATGCACATGAAAGTGTCCCAGTTCAATCATCAACCAGTATGAGCTGAGAAACTGGGATGAGGAAAGCTCAATTAGACGTTTATTCTATTCAATTCAATTTAATTCTATTTTTATAGTGCCAAACCAAAACAATCATTATCTCAAAGCACTTTACTCGTTAAGGTTGAGATCATAAAAATGAGAGAAACCCGCAGGCTATGTAGCCACTCTAACCTGGTTACATGTTCACCAAAATGAAGAGCAAGATTGTCCACGATGCACAACACGCAGCAGTGTGACCCGGGCGTGAGACTTAGTTGTAAGGTTCAAATTAGAATTAGGTTTAGGTTAGGTATGTGACGATGCCAACAACCAATGCTTCAGAGAACCATGATAGAGCTGTGACTTTGTGCTGTCAACAAGATGTCACCAATATCTTATATTTAGAGGAGCCTATCATCATTAGAGTATTGCTGCAGCATCTTGTGGCTATCAGTGGCAGCAGAGAGTGCACAGCTGCTAAACAGGACTGCAGACAGCGAGGGATGAAGAAATCCTGCACAAGTACTTGATTATAAGTGGTTTGTATTGACTCTCATGGACGAGTCCTCTCATCTTGGTGAGAGTAGATCATGTTTGTTGCTTTGTTGTTTGAGCTGTTTTGAAAATATGCAATACGGGTGGAGGGTAGAAAAATGACCACTACTAGTGTCATGGTTACACTCACACCATTTCCTGTTGCATGTTCTATGTCACTTCCTGTTTTATTTTGATTGTCTCTGTTTCTTCTAGGAAGCTTCAGTCCTACCCCCATGTGTCTCACAGAATGGCTTCCCCTCCCTCATGTGTTTCACCTGTGTGTAGTTTAGCTGATGTCTGGTGGTATATAAGGTCTGTGTCTTCCCCTTGTCCAGTGCCAGTGCGTCTTGTATTGCACGCAGCGGTCCAGCGATCTCACCAAGTCTTGTCTCATCACATGTTTGTTCCACCACGTGTGCCTGATTGTTTGACCTTGTTTCTGCCTCACGTTTCAGATACCTTTGCCTGATGATTCTGACTCCCTGTGTACCGAACCCTGCCTGGTAATAAAGACCACTTCTGTTTGAAAACTGAACTCTGTCTGCGAGTTGTGCTATTGGGTCCCAGTTCTAGTACGAAACCTTACAACTAGTTTCCACATCACTTTTTGAAACTGATCAATTTTGTTTTTGAAAAAATATCAAACATGGTATCAAGTTTAATCCAAAACAGATGTATAGAATGCAGCATTTGCTTGATATCTAGTAAAAGTCATAGTGTGCAATAGCACGGGGGCCAGCATTTTTTTTACAAAGAGATTTTGAAAGTTCACAAGAGTAAAAGGTCAAACCACTGAAACATTACTTAACTAAGTAGATGCCCTTTGAAAGAAACATGCATTTATAAGGAGGAAAGTTGTGCATGGATTAAGTAATTAAATTGTCTGATTCATTTGTCATTAAACACCGTGGCCTTGCATTCTCAGCAGTGAAGACTCTGTCTTTCATTCATTTCATTTCATTTTGCAAGAGGCCCTGCTTGTTTCACGGATTCTAATGAAAAACCACAACAAATCCTCAAGCCAAAGTCAAATTGCAGTGCTATGAGATCCATTATTCACAACAAATATGCTGCTGTGTGCACCAATGGAGGAGAGGAGGCTGAGAAACATGCTGGCAGAACACGTTCGGGCTGCAGTAAACATAACAGATTTTAAAGAAAGCCCTGTTTATGTTGGATTTTATGAATGTTACATGCTGATGGGTATTGAATGATGTTAAATGTTAAAATCTGTAAGGTAGCATAGTGTAAATTGTGAAGAAATATATTGAACTACCTTTGTGTTTTCTATAACAAAAATGAGATGCTGGCAAGATGGATCAAAAAATAATAAGTGTAACTTAATCAGGATACAATATTGTTAAAATTGAGTTTGAAAATGAAAACGTCAATAAAATCACTCTGGAAAAAAAAGACGGGACATACTCCCAGTGTCCATCTTTGAATGGCATCACAGCACGTCTCTCACCCTTTGCCCCTGTAACATTTTCCCTGTGACGCTGCACAGCAGCAGTGACACCATGAAAGCACGACCAACAGTGCCAGCCTGAACCAAAGTAACGCATGCACTGTAACACTGCAGCTGTAAGAGCAATGACAAGGAGCTTGGACCCACTTCAAATATAATTCTGCTGAGAGAAAAAGGGAGTGTAGTATTGTAGGGAGAGAAGCCCTGCGGCTACACAATCCCTGGGAAGAAAACCACAAATCAGAAGACTGAGGACACTTCACGGCACACCACATAAAAAAGGTAAAATGTTAAATAAAGTGAATTTAAGGGACTAAAAGCAGTGGTGTAATATGTGTACTACCATCTCTCACAAACAGTACATACTGTAGCTAGTGGGATCACATGTAGGGGTTTGGTCACATTGAAATGTCTGCCCAGAGTCAGCTAAGCTGGTAAAATGTTGCTTAAAATAAGTTTGTGTGTGCTGAACATTCTATCAATATGCTAAAGCATACACAGCTTAATTATTTTAGATTGTTATGTTTAGGCCTGATTACAGTCTGTTGAGCAGTAGTTACTGCAGCTGTCTGGTACTTCGCTTCATTTGTGTGCAAAAATATATATTTTTGGGGGGGATTTACCACAGTGTAATACAACACTACCAGGTGGACAAATCAACAAAATGAAATATATTTTAGCATCAGAGCTGAATATTATAATGGACGGATTCTTTGCAGGGCTGTTGTACAGGGTTCTGGCCTCTGGATACTCAGGGTTTGTGATATCAAACAGAAAGTTAAGGTCACAGCAATGGTTTACTCATATTGCAAGAGTTGAATTGCATTGGATTTGATGTTGTTGCATCATTCCAGACTTAATTTTCTTATCCTCTTTCATGTCTGGATGTATTGCTTAAATTAATAACATCAGTCAAGACACCCTCTCTGCAAAGCCGCATTCTCAGTCATACAACCTGTCACCTAAAGGCCAATTTCCATTGGATGTTCTAAGCCATAACATCTGTTGTAAGAAATCTTATTTGAAAGCAATTTGCTGAAATTTTTCTGAAAATGTAACTTTTTATTCTTGACTAAAATTGTTGTGAACTAAACGTAGGATGTCTTTAGATAAGACTGACATGTATTGTGTCTGTATTGGCAGACACTGGACTGAAATGCATATGGTTTGTCGGACTAAAACTGACATGGTTTTTTTATCTTAGGAGTGACACTAAAAATAACTAACAAAATCAACAAATCTGTAAGGACTGATGTGGGAGGCTCTGCCTGTCTAGAAGTGTTGTAACCAAAGCAATATCACTGCAAATTGTGTGTGAAAAATAGCTTATAGAAACGGCCATGACACTTTGGGAGGGAAGCTCGAGATAACAAGGACAGCTGAGATAAGTCAGGCGAGCAACTCCCACTTCTTTCTGTTTTTGACGTTGTTGAGATGAAATTGATTTTGATCTTTTTATTTGACAGTGGGTAAGAAACAAGATGACTCCCAAAAACGTCTGAGTGTCTTGAAGGGAGTACAACGTATGCCTGAGAGAAATTACATAAGCAAGAGCTTTTCTCACAGAAATCACGACTAGTCCCTTTTGCAATCAAGTGATGTATGCATGTGAAAAGAGAGCTGTGAGTTAGCAATATTTGTTGTTTGTCAAGCACTTGAAAAAAGACGGGAGGTCAATGGTAAAACTAGAAATTCTCCTTTAGCCTCCAAGGCTCAGTGTAAAATAGTCAAAACGTGCTGTGGTAACTCTTTCAAACCAACGACAGATGCTGTTTTGTCTTCAGTGGGGTTTGAATAATAAGGAGCTGACAGATGTTGGCATTTGCAGGTAAGTTTTTAAGCTGTTAAATATGCTGCAGCTTAGCAGCTAATGAGCTACCTAGCCAGCAAACTGACAGTAGAAGTGCCCTTTACCTGGTGGATCCTTGTTTGGCAGCTTATTCAGCTGTCAGATGCAGCATTGGGCATTTCCAGGCTTAAAGATAAGACACTTAAGCTCTGCAACTTAACATTTGTTGTGGCTGAACAAGTCCTCCAAAGAAGTGACAGAATATGGACTGTCTGATTGCCTTTAAAAGAGGCCCTTACACTTTTTTAAGGTACAAAAGATATTTAAGTAAATTGAAAAAAGTTCCTGAGGGAACTCCCATGATGCGCTCTCTCTCTCTCTCTCTCTCTCTCTCTCTCTCTCTCTCTCTCCATGTTATGTTTTCTCTCTCTTTGTCCTCAGCTGCAGGATCCATCCCTAATACTTAGCTGTTACGTTTATTAATTTGTGCTTCTATCATTGCTTTAATATTACATCTTTAAATATCACTATTATTATTATTATTATTATTATTATTATTATTACAACCAGTCTGTTGGTTTAACAGACTGGTTGTCATAATTTTCAACTCAGCATAAAATACAATTGAATTTATTTAAATTGGTTCTGGTGTCATATCTGGGCTCACTACTGTAAATAAAAACGTCTCAGCTTTGAAGTCATGTTCTCTTTTCATTGTATTCTTAAACCTACCACCTGCTGCTTCAGCTTTGAAAAGTCAATCTTCCCCTTTTCTCCCCCGCTCCATTTGTTTACTCAATACATTTTCCTTTTTATATATTTGGTACCCTCAGATAGACTAGTTTATGATCATCTCATCACAGGGATAGATGTAACAACGGTTTACCACTCGCAGACTCTATTTTGCCAGATGTATTTGTTAAGACGCCGATTTAATGTCAAAACTATCCTTGTCATGTGTTGGTGGGTCATGTAGACATGTCATAGGCATGGGTAGACAAGTGTGCATAACACATGTGCGCAGATGCAAACGCACACACACATATATGCATACATGCTGACACACACAAACAAACACAAAGAGAGAGGGACATAAATACAGAACCAAAAGCATGGAGACTTTGTTCTTCTAACAACAAAGTTGCGAGATGCAGCTTGAGTCACACCGGCTGATATGTGAAAAGTGCTCATGAATGGAGCTTCAAAGCCAAATAATTCAAATGGTGTTTTGTTTCTCAGCATCTCCCAGATGCTCATGTTTTTCTGGGTTGATATCAAAGACTCCCCTTTATTCTGCCACTTGAAAGGAAACGACAAAATTGAGAAGAAAGACAAATAGAAAAAAAAAAAATCAATAAAGTTACTTCATTATGGTTTTCCACTCTGAAAAAAAGTTGCACTGTTCTTACACTTTGAAAAGTATCTGATTAATTGGCCACAGCTAGTTTACATACAAAGTGAATTACTGACAGTCAATCGAAAACAATATATTTTATATCACTGATGAACTAGGGTGAATTCACACTTCCACTTTTAAATCTCGTGGAAATGTAAGGAAACCTGTCAATGCTCTGCTTCCATAAAGAAGACAAAGTAGTGTGCAAAGTAGTGAGACTAAGGAAGTAATACAATTTAACTCTGAAGAACGTGTGGCCCTCTGATTGGACACTTTTTGGAATTATGTGTTTTATGAAGAGAAATAGAATGCAACCATTTGGAGTAAGGTATAAAAGGTATTGTATAGAGGAATAAGAAACATTATAGATTTTACCGTAACGAAACAGCAGTATTTATGACAGATGCTGTTTATCAGGGTTACACAAAACAAAGAGTTGCTCAGACTCTGCCTCCCTCATGTCATTACATATGAACATATGATCTCTGGAGGACTGAAACTACAAGCTTTGATGGGAAAACAGCAGCGTCACCTCATGCTGACATCAATCCTCAAGGAAATGTGACTTCAGCTGGTTGTCAGTCTGAAGTCAAGTGTTTATTTCCGATCTCAAAAGATCCCTTTGATTTAATTTTGAAGTTAAAAATACAAACAATTACTTTCAAAATACTAGTGTTTTATTTAATTTAGAAAATGTATTACATTTTCTAAAAACTAGTCGCAAATTGTAATGTTAGTGCTGAAACAGAGCATGTTTTATTCCCTGAGGCTGAGCCACAGCTGATGCCTATTTTTGATCAGGACACAAGGTTGTGTCCGTCTTTCCCTTGGCAGCATGCTTACCAGCGTGGTCTCATCATTTTGAGGTAAATATGCTCATGAGTCTGACAATTGGTGTGAAACTTTATAGGACATGACTACCAACACCTATTTTCAGCCACAGAACAAGAGCCTCGAATTAGCCCATGGAGCGCTGCAGGCAGCAGCAACCATGAAAATGTACTCCTTCAACTCTTTGAAGTGACGTGATCAGGCTAATTAAGTTAAAATGAGAGTTTTACAGGGTTGTCTGGGCTCAGCATGAAGATGTGTGAGGAGTTTGGACATGTGGAGGCATCTCAGCGTAGAGCTGCTGCTTCTTTGCCACAAAAGGAGCCAGTTAAGGTGTTCAAGGCATCTGATTGGGAGCCACCGGAGCTCCTTCCATTGGAGGTTTTCTGGGCATGCCTGACTGAGAGGTGACCCGTGTTACCGAAAAAATTATCCTCTCAGTATAAAACTGAGTCAGTTAAACGTCAGGGATATCAATGTGTCCATTTAAGAAGCACAAGTGATAATTAATCAGTTTCACCTGCTTTGGTGCAAATGAAAGTGACAACAGGTGCAATGGAGAGGCTAGAGCAAGAAAACCCCCAACAAGAGAATGGTTCTACATGTGGTGGCCATAGACAATGGCTGTCTCCTTTCTTCCTGATGGATTCTTATCTAGTTTTGTGTTCTGCTAGTGTCTTTGTCCCTACTGATAGCCTGAGGTGATACCTGCAGCCCAATCAGGTTGCACAGGTAGTCCAGCTCCTCCAGGATGGCACATCCATACATGCGGTCACAAGAAGGTTTGCTGTGTCTCCTAGCAGAGTCTCAAGAGCATGGAGGAGATACCAGGAGACCGGCTGTTACATGAGGAGAGCTGGACAGGGCCGTAGAAGGGCATCAACCAAGCAGCAGGACCGGTATCTGCTCCTTTGTGTGAAGAGGAACAGGAGGAGCACTGCCAGAGCCATACAAAATGACCTCCAGCAGGCTACAGATGTGCATGTTTCTGATCAAACTGTCAGAAACAGACTCCATGCTTGTGGCATGAGGGCCCGACATCCTCTAGTGGGACCTGTGCTCACAGCCCAGCACCGTGCAGCTCTATTGCCATTCTCCAGAGAACACCAGAATTGGCAGGTCCTCCACTGGCGCCCTGTTCTCTTCCCAGATGAGAGCAGGTTCACACTGAGCACATGTAGGAGGGTCACAGAACTCCATGTCATAGCCAATGGTACCCTGCTGTTAGGTATGGGGACTAAATCCTCAGAGCGATTGTCAGACCTTACACTGGTGCAGTGGGCCCTGGGTTACTCCTGGTGCAGCACAATGACTGGCCTCATGTGGCCAGAGTTGCTAGGCAGTTCCAGTTGGATGACGAAGGCATTGATGCCATTGACTGGCCCTCACGACCTAAATCCATCCAATTGAGCACCTATGGGACACTATGTTTTGGTATATCTGATGCCGCCAAGTACAGCCGCAGACTGTCCAGGAGCTCACTGATCCAGGTCTGGGAGGAGATCCCCCAGGACACCATATACCGAATCATCAGGCCAACACATTGTCGGGAGTGCATACAGGCAAGCGGGGGCCATACACACTACTGAGTCACATTATGAGTTGCCATGATGAAATTCACACAAGTTGGGTCAGCCTGTGATTTCAATGTTTTACTTTGATTTTCGGTATGATTTTTAATCCAGCCCTCGATGGGATGATAATTTTGGTTTCCATTGAATGTTGTTACGTAATTTTGTTATAGAATATACATCAGTAAAGATTTTCAAATTCAATAATTCGTTCATCAAGATCTGATGAACATATTATATGTATAAACATATAGTTGGATGGATGGATGGATGATACCAACGCGACCCAACGTTGGTTAAGCTGAAGAAAAATATGAACCTTGAATTTGTATAATATCCTTTTATATCATGTTCTTCATAATGATTCTCTCGCTGTGGTTGCTACTATTTGTTCGCCTGTTAAGGAGTATTTCTTTATTTGGTAGGTCTATGGACAAGGGGTGTAATTCTGTAAAGAACGTTAAGCCTCTTGAGGCTAATGTGTGATATAGGGCAATATAAATAAAATTTGACATATCAAGCCTTGATAAGTGTCACTGTGTGTCACAGGTAAGAAAGTGGAGAACAGCTTTATGATCAGAAAAGAGCTCCAGGGTTACAGCTGGCAAGTCGTTAAACTTCAGCAGGGACATTAAAAGAAAGTTTGGAGCCCTCTGGTGATCCAAGTTATGACCCTCGACTTCACCCATAAAAAACCCTAATTACATGCTGATGTAGTCTTTTTAATTAATACTCTATACCCAGTCTGTTGAACAAGAGCAGTACAAGTACTCGGAAGCTTGAACTTTGCTAAAGTGGGGGCAATGGCAGCACAGAGGTTAGAGAAGCAGACTCAATTTAATCTTACTTACAGTTCAACATCACACTAAAGAGTGTCTGCACACTACTCAGAGGGTTGTCTGCAGATTTCTTGTGAACTACAGAATATTAGGAGTGGATGTGCGTTCTCTCATCTGAATTGTGCAGCTCTGACCTTTACTGCAGAGGATGTTCAGTTTTCCACATACAGTGTACGTATAAGAGTAGAATGCCTGGTGAATAAATGATTTCCTTTCTGACTTGGGATTTGTACAATCATTTAAATTTCATTTGTGGGTGTGTGTGTGGGTGTGTGTGCAAGGTGAGAAATGTGGGGGCTTCACTGAAGACTCACAACTCCATAAAGCCATGAAAAACACATAAAATACCGTTCAACTAAATAGAATAAATTAAGCGTGGATGGGCAAACTCCCGCCTCTGCAAGACGATTCAAAAATACAAAAAATACATTTTCATGACAGCAATTCATGTGTTGTACAATAAAAGAGAATAACATAAAATAGTAATCATCATGTCCTTCAGTAAGGTTCCTTCTGGCAGCATGCCTGGTCATGGTCAGGGTGGACAAAACACACATAGCTGTTATGTGCCATCACTGACAAGGATCATTGTGACGGTCAGGAAAAGAAAAGTAGATTCAGAATGTGTCACTGTCCACGAGAAACTGGCAAAGACAAGTCTTTGTGTACAGCTTGTGTGGACGCACTCACAATGATGAAAAGTCCAATCTAAACATCATCACAGCTGGAAACATGCAGCTGAACTAAAGTAACACGGACAAATGCTCTTGGATAAAGTTGAAGCTCTTTGGTGGAGTTGGAGTGGAGCTTTCACATAAACACATTCACACACAGATAACACACACACACACACAGATAACGTTACAGAGGCAAGTTTTATGGAGTGAAAAGAGCCCCTAAGCTGAAATCTCATTCACAGGGAGAATTTTGTGAAGGAGCCTTGTTGCTACTGTGAAGCTGCTGGAACAAGACAAAGTCAAATGGTTCCAAAGTGTCACTTTTAAAATAAAAGCATTCAAGCGTCTCTGTGTGTTTAGAACATTTTTATCATTAATAAAAAGACAGGAAGATGCACTGCTTCATAGCAAAGCATTTAGTTCGGTACATACTTTTATTAGAGGAAATACATTAGTCATATCAGAAACAGCTGTAGCAGCTCAGCGGTAGGCACACAGCAGAAACACTCTCCGTATGAACAACAGACGCCTGCGAGATGCAGCAGATCAGTGATGCAGCTGTCACACACACCTAGTGAGGCCCAGGATTTCACATGTCACAGGTGAGGACCTCAAAAAGACTGAAGTGTGAAAAAATTAAAGAGCAAATGATTCTAAGAGAGGAATGAGTGTGAGAGAAGAACGGACTCAGTCAGCTGAAGCGTGGACACTCGACAGTCTGCAGACGTCCAACCCAACAGATATTTTGATCAAAAGACAATCACCGCCTATGGGAGGATAAGAAAATCGCTATTTAAATCCATTCACTATCATTTTTATGTTATTTGTATGGCGCATATAAGTGTATAGGATAACTCAAGCAAACTTGCACCTAACCTGTGGCTTATTTTTATACATATTGTAGCCCACATGATATGGATTTTGTTATGATAACGGTACTAAATGATGTGATTTTGAGGTGAGAAAGTGTAGTTCTGCATCTTGCCTGTTCCACATGGAGCAGATTATTCTGCAACAGCCAGCTCTGTACAGAATCTTGTTTTTGAAGTTTTTACAACCAAAGTCAACGGTTTAATGTGCTCTGTTTTGTTTGTTTCTTTCCAATATGTGATATATGTTTTTGCTTGTTTTTTTGTTTTTTTTGTGGGCTGATAATTTGGTTTCAGGTTAAATTGGTGTTGTGGTCCTGAGGTAGTCTCACGACCAGCTGACTGAGTAGACTTCTCTAGCCCCCTGATGATGTGTGATACCAATGTATTTGTTTATTGTCAATTTCAAGTGGAAATATAAAGACAATAGAGCTGCACTAAATGTGTCCAATAGTCTGAAACTATAAATTTGTAATTTAAAGGCCCAATATTTTACACCTTTCTGGGATTTAGTTTGAGGTATTGGTCCCCCTAAGATGATATATCAGTGGTTTAAAGTAAAAAAAACTGCTGCAATGTGTATTTCCATGTCCTCTCTTCTGCCTCTCTCTGGAGCTGAAGACAGAACAGGCTGTTTTCTCCTGCCTCTTGAGCCCCTCCTCTGATTGGCTGACTGCACTTTGAGTGACACGCGACCAGGCCTATCACCGGTCTCATTCTGGCACATTGACGATCTCTGGTAAACACAGCTGAAAGTCACATTGTTCTGTTTGTCACATCCCTCCACGCTGCAGTGTTTCTTCAGTGTTGTTTGTTGTGGTTAGCCTGTGGTAGCTAACAAGCTGCTAGCTCAGCAACAAGCCTGCTTGGTGTCGTGTTCGGTGTGGAGGGGTGATGGTGGTGGTGGTGGTGGGGAGCGGGGGTGGTGGGTTCGGAGGCTGGACTGATACCGGCTGGGTGGGGCTGAGAGACGAGTGTGATCCCGTATGAATCATACCTCGGAGGAAGTACGAAACACAACATTTCAATAACATATTTCTTAGAATGGACTGAGTGAAAAAGTCTGTGGAGTGACTGTTTTCATACTTTGAGGCTCCCTACTGACCCCCTTCAAGTCATTACGAATTGCAAAAGCCCAACAAATGTATTTGACACAATATGGGCCCTTTAAGGGGTGGAGACTCAATCAACGGTGTGAAAAGCATATCATAACACGTTTGGTTACCTTGCGGTGTTCAGGCAAACCGTTTTAATTCTATACAACCCAGTAACAGCCTTGGGAGGCTTACTTAAGTGTATTTCACTACAGATACAGATGCCCCTACATGTCATTTGTAAGTGTAACCCACTCTGCCCGTGTGTCCACCGCCTACAGGCACCTCTCCATGCACTCAGAGACTCTGCACTGTATTTATAAGGTGGAGGTGATTGGCCCCATCTCTGCTCTGCAAATCACAATGGGAATAGACACCATTCATTTCTGTGGAAGTAAAAGCTTTGTTTTTTTTTTCTTAGAAAACATTACATACTAACTGTATATTCATGAAATAGAGATTACTGCACTTTTGAATTAACTACAGCTCTCGTCACATATGTTTATAAAGTAAATGACCATATGATGATATATTATATTAAAGCTAATACATCATCCTGTATTGTTTCCAGGTGTTCACCATTCAAAACCTCACAACACAATCTCAATAAACACAATGAGTAAGAGATTAGGGATTTAATGGACAGGTCATTATACTTATGCTATTTTATAATGATGTAGGTCTCCATTAATGGGATAATGGGTGAAGTGTTTTAGTCCACAAAACACTTTTGAAGTTTCAGGGGTAAACAGCGTTGCAGCCAAATCCAAAACAATTGAAGTAACTGGTCTTACATTTTCCAAATAACAGGGAAAAAAAGCCCAACATGCCTCCATACTGCTCGTGTGGTATCATCCAAGTGTCCAGAAGCCCCAACATTCAAACTCGACTCGAAACAGTGTCATTTACACCATGTTTTTAGCCTAAATGTCCTCTGAAATCCTCCTCGGAGCTGCGTTCACATTTGCGCGCACACACCGCATACACACTACAGGGTAGTGAAAGCTAACTTCAAGCTAAACCTTAGACATGGCAACATGATTGATTTTGTGCATTCTAAAATGTCATGTTGAAAAGATGGGATCTTTATTGCCCCAAACATCAAAAGTTAAATATCGCAAGACTGGTTGCACATGTGGATTCACAGTTGTTATTTGGCTTCTGTTTATGTTGTCGTTTAATTTCCTTAGACAAGTCGCATAGTGTGTAATGAATGAGGCATTGATATGAGAAAATAAAAGCATGCTACATAAATGAAAGATAATCTTACACTGTTGGAGGGTAAATGCTTTTCGAGGAAAAATCATCCTTGCGCATGTTATATACAAGAAGTGCTAAGATCTAAGGATTGAATGTATACTTATTCCTTTGATTACCTTAGAAAAAAACATTAGTAACACATGTTTAACCAGTCCTATCCACACAAGTTAACACAATGTTGTTTCATCATTAGAGGACAGATTTGCAGGGGTAAGGCAGGGACAAACTAATAACACTGCTTTCACACTTAACTATTGCTTCTCATTTACATGTGAAATCTAACCCATTGTGCACTTCTAAATCGGTCGTGTACTTGAATATTTAAATTTTAAGTCCACAATTAGAGCAGAGCAAACTAAAATAACAAGTCTGTATCATGTAGAAGGAAAACAGATGTACCTGGTTCCTTAACTACATGTGCTAATTGTTTCATGCTACGTGACTATTTTCACATTAAATAAACAGAACTCTATCAACTAATATACAGTCCAATGGGGAAAACAGGAAAGTTTCAGGATATTGGACCTTCTTGTATATTTTGTATTTGTATTGGAAATAAGAAATTACCTGGAGTCGATAAAAATAGTTCAATCAAAATGCAAAACTAAGAAGAGTCTATCTTAACCAACACGAAAATAAATACATACATTAATTTGGTACATTAATTCTTTAGTGACAGGCCCAAAGTTCCACATGCACAGGAACTGTCATGGGCAAAGAGTATGTACAAGTGTGGCTTGGGCTCCTAAACAAGGTTATGGTGTTTATACCGCTTACAACTCTTTTGAGGCCTTGGAAATAAAACCATTTGCATCAACTATAAATTCATTTGTCCAGAACATCAGGCATTTCTCCTTATAGTACTCTGTAGAGTGAGGATTTATCGTATTTCAGTCATCCTGATGATTACTGCTGATTTCGGTGTTCTTCTGAATAAGGCCTCTGGTCCTCTATTTAAAGTCTTTCTGGTACTTGATAGCTCTGCTTTACTCAGTTTGTGCATGAACCCTCTCACTGGAGCGGTAACAACCTTGACCATATTCTTTGACCCCCCATCGCTTCCCTTACAACTGATCCTTTGTCAGTTAGAAAGCAATAGTGGCCTATCCGTGTAACATATGTGCAACTGGGCTGCAGGAGACAGGAGAGGAAATGTTGCTGAATCAAATTAGAAAAAGGAAGCTTTCGACCTCAATGGTTTGAGTGTGTACTGAATCAAAAGCATGGTCTGTCTGCATGTTTAATCAGTAACAATTAACATAACCGGACATTTCTTCCTGACACTGCAGCAAAACTGATTCAAAAGCTTCTTCGAGAGTCTTCTCAAAGCTGTTTTTGCTTTAAAGGCTTACTGTCCTTTCAGTGGTACAGGCCATCATGCGATCATGATCATGAACATCATGTTATAGCTCAGATAATCTGTTTTCAGACATGTCAAGGCATTACAGTTGATGTCTGCTAACCTTGTTGAATTGGTCATAGAGTGTGATTTGATCTTCATCTAAGATATAACACACAAATCTCTTTGGTTTTGTGGATTGGATGTTTAGGAGGAGTTTTCGACCATTCCTCCTGCAGGGTGGCTTCAGCTCGTGATGTCTGCTTTGAACAGCTCTCTGCCCATTTCCAGAGGCAGCAGTTCCCTCCACCCAACATTTGGGGTGAGGTTTTTATTTAGGTATGTGGTTCGCTTTATACTCCATTCATAATGGTGCATATTCTCTCCAAACAATTCAACCTTAGTTTCATCAGTGCAAAAAACATTTCACTGTGTGTCGAGCTTCTCTCTCTAGCAAACTTCAGGTGCAGATTTTTAATGGTACGTTGGACTCCAGTCTCCATGCAACCATGATTTGCATATGGCAGAGATTCATAAACGTAAATGTTTAACAGCTCCAATTATTCTTTTTAAGCCTTAAGCTGCTTCTGTTGAGTTATTTTTAACCTCATTGAGTATCTGGCTTGTGCCTTTGTGTTGTTTTGTTTTGTGCTTCTGGCTGTGTGCCCACTTCTAAATTAATGGACCATTTAACTAGCTATTTAAAGTCTTTCATAATATTATGTAAATATTTCCAGCTTCATGTCAATCAACAATTTTTGATATCAAATGACTGAGTATTTTTTAAGCAATCAGCTCTTACACAAACCTCCAATCTTGAGTCATTGGTTGGACTCCAGGTTTTCTAACTCATAACAGCAGTTAGCTTCTGTTAATGTTGTTAGCCAAGGTGTCCACATACATTTCAAACCTACACTGTAAATGTTTGAATGATGATAAAATGACTTGTTTGTGATTCAAATTGTAAAACACATGAAGATCTGACCATATTTCAGACAACCACAAATGCTGAATCCAAAGTATTAAACTTACTTTAACTTGCAACACAAGAAACTGTTGACTAGTCTCTAAACTTCCATTATTTCCAAAAGTACTGTAAAGAGTTGAGTCTGAGCAGCTTTAAGTTCACATATCAAATTTTCTTGAACTTGTTCTGTCTGAGTTCAGATAGAACCATGTAAGCTTCGCTGGCCTAGCTCTCAGTTAAAATGTTCTAACAGTGTTCTGTTCTTGGTCCTCTCCTTTTCTCTCTTTATATGTCACTTTTTGGAAAAAATTGTTGTAGTCATTAAATAATTCATGACTATTTTGATGATAGATAGATAGATGGATCTGTGCAACTTCAATAATCAGTGATTATTTATGTAATCTATGCATTCCTGTGAACAATTAGAGGGAAAGAACAATATACGTTGTAATAGAATTGTAGTATTTCCTTAGAAAAAAAACACGACAATACATGGCTCATTGCAATTGCAATATATTCAACCAACAGGTGTAAATATAGACAACTCTGTAAATATAGACAGAAAACTGCAGCAGTAAATACCTTGGTTTGATGAATAAGTGAACAGAATTGACAGAGAGGGCTGGCTCGCTGGTGTGACCAACTACCAGCCTGGCGGGCAGAGGAGTAAGAGCGCCTGGGTAAGACAGGGTGGTGCTGTGGAGACAGATTACAAGCTCTCTGTGCACTGACACTATCAAAAAGACTCAATAACCCCAGGTCTTTCTGCTCCGCCAAATCCCCCTGCTGGTGACAGTTGACAAAGCTGCTGCACAGGCCTCTCACTCACTGTCTAGTTGATGATAGGATGCCACAGAGTATGGCTGTCTGCCTCCAAGAGCACTGGACATGGAGTTTAACCAGTAAACCAACATGAGGGCTGACCCAGACTTTAGTTATTGAATTGTAATCTCATTATTAGTTCATTTATCACTTTAATTAATTGTTACCTATTAGATGATATTTGAATTTCGGCCGTGTATTTAAGGTTTGCTTATCCATATATTTCATGGTTTATTAAGATTCACAGAGGAGCACCCACTGGTAAAGGTAGCTTAAGAAAGTATGAATGCATGCCATTAATTTACTTTGCAAAGATTGTTTTGAAAAAAAAAAATAAAATGGTAAATGGTTGGACACATATCATTTAAAAGAGGGGAAAGTAAAATTAGGTGAGCAGAGGAGAAAAGAAAAAATGGGGAACACATCTGAGTGTTTCAGAATGAGTTGATATTTGCGTGCAGCATGGCTTGTCAACTAATTTTAAAAAGCAGGATTGTCCATAGTTTAAAAATTAGCTGTAGTTCCATCATCTCCATCTCCACTTTAAAAGTTTTCTTAACTTAAAAGTAATTATAGAAATAGCATGTGTTTGATCAACTATCAAGATTTAATGATGAAAATAAACCTTCAGCAGAATCAGAATAGTTTATTAATTCTGAGTTGTCATTCACCATTATATGTGAAGACCAGTTGGAGAGGGACAGTTGGGTCTAATCCTTTGTTTCAAAAACCTTCTGCAAATAAAATATGATTCCAGGGAGATCTGGTGGTTTACCTTTATGACGATACAGTAATCCTGTTTGAGTGTAAGGCCTAGGGTGGCCTTTCACACCAGGTTTTCGGTGCATACTGTATGTATACACAAATAAAGACATGTCTAATGTCTTTCCCTGTTATGCTGCATCGCAATGTCATATATTGTAATACTTTTCTATTTCTATTCCTCCTGAAATCGCATGCCAGCTTGAGACCTCACAGTAATTCAGGGCTGTAGCCAGTAGTTGTCTACTCTGGGTCTGATTGTAACTTTAGATGCATTAAATTCTTTGCCCCCTCTCTTTATTTTATGTATGTAAGGGTAACATAGGAAAAACTGCACTATGTTTTGCATGTTGTGTTGTGCTGTCCATGGTCCTGAAACGGAGCAGAGGACAAACAGAACACGTCACAACAGTTTCTTTGGCTGTTAAACTTTCAGTTTTAACTTTGTTTCCTCCAGTGTAGCAATAAATCTACAGACAGAGGAGACATGACAGAGAGAGACATGACAGAGAGAGAGAGAGAGAGAGAGAGAGAGAGAGAGAGAGAGAGAGAGAGAGAGAGAGAGAGAGAGAGAGCATCATGGGAGTTCCCTCAGGAGTCCAGCCCATAGCCTTTATATGTCACACAGTGGAAGCACTGATATTTTTTTACCTGCTTCATTTTTTTTACATATTGTATTAAATAGTTCAGTGTTTTCATAAGGTTGTGTTGGTTTTAGGTTCAATTAGTTTTTTCTTAGGTTGAAATGGACTTGTGTTTAATGCTGTTTATGTTAACTTCCTGTCATTGTTTACTGACCACAGTAAGATAAAATGACCTGCACCTGTTGAGCTCTGTTCCACTGGTAGATGCTGCCTCCAGCTAATCAAAGATGAACGTTGCTGCAAGGCACCAACACACAGAAGAAAATACAGAGAGCATGACATATGCTAGGGAGGAGAGAAAGAGGGAAGACACGGCTAGCCAGAGACACAAAGAGAGGGCAAGAGGACACTGAGGAGGAGACAGGAGCAGGACAGTACAGTACATCCACAGGGGATAATCTAGCACAAGTGTGAGACACATGAGACCAACCAACTGGGAGGAACAAGCCTAGAGAGACACGATGCAAGAGTCCGTTTCAGGACTATGTGATACAATCCCTTTGTAGAGTGTATATACCTTAGATCAGTGGTTCTCAACCTTTTTTCAGTGATGTAGCCCCTGTGAAATATTTTTCCAGCCAAGTACCCCCTAACCAGCACAAAGTATTTTTGGTTGAAAAAAAGATGTAATACACAGCGCTGTGCCATCAGTGTCTGATTTATTAAACACTTATATTTTATTAAATATTTATTAAATAACAATTTTTAAAGGATTTTTGAATGGATGCTAATTTTAAATACGTACCCCCTGGAGTACCTTCTAGTACTAGTACCCCCATTTGAGAACCACTGCCTTAGATGATATAGGTTGTACTGATTGTGCCAACTAAGGGTTTCCAAGAGGGTGTCATGATGGTACTGGTTGTATTTAAGAGCCTAGGACAGAGAATATCCCTTGTATGTTGAAGTCTACCACACTATCTAAGAAGCCAAATACCAGTTGATGATAACAGATGTTAGTGACCACCAGCGGATGTTCAGGACACATCTTTATTTGTGTACCATAGCTTCATCAGGTGTTTCAGCCTTTTAATCACATTAACGTTACATGCCGAATCTGAGGGTACGCTGAGGCTAAAGGTAAATCTGACTGGCTACTGGATTGTATGGCAGTACTATGAAAGCCATGTGGCCCGCTCAGTAGATCAGACATCATTACCTCTATGCCTTTTTAAACTGAAAACCTACTGTCACTGTCCCGTTTTAGAACACAGGACAAAATGGAGAATATCCCTTGTATTTTCTACCGCACTAATTAAGCTGCCAACCACCAGTTGTTGTTCGCGGATGTTAGTGACCACCAGCGGATGTTAGGGACATGCTTTCAGTTGTGTACCTTTGCGTCATCAGGTGTTTTGGCCTTTTAATCACAAATCACTCTCTTCTAAAGTGAACACCACAGCCTGATCAGGCCTGGGTGTCTGTCCCTAGCAACTTGGGCCCAGTTGGGATCTTTCCCCCTGATCTGGAGTCATTGGCGTCAACGTTTTTTTTTTATGGTCTGGTTCAGGGCTTGTCCATGGCTTCCCAGATCTCTGGGCAACCTGCAACTGCAGGCTGTGTCTGAGTGTAGCTGGAGTTGAGCATAGCGAGCAGGCTAGATTCTTCATTCAGCCACTGCTGGAGGTTTTTAAGTCTTGAGACAGGGTGGAGAGCCGTTAAAGCTTCATTTGGTTCATCAGTTGCACACTTTCCTTCAGAGGTGTTTCAATGATAAGCCCACACCACATCCAGAGGGCTTATCTGCAA
This sequence comes from Hippoglossus stenolepis, assembly GCF_022539355.2. Lineage (NCBI taxonomy): Eukaryota > Metazoa > Chordata > Actinopteri > Pleuronectiformes > Pleuronectidae > Hippoglossus > Hippoglossus stenolepis. The sequence continues at coordinate 29,471,275 of NC_061485.1, forward strand.
CATCTGGTGTCCCAGGGGGTCCCCCTTCTGCTCTAACGCCCTCTAATCACCCTGATGGTGCAGCGGTATCTTCTATTGCAGTTGTGTGGATGATATTTTGGGGTCTCCTCTTGATCCAGAGCCACCGACTGTTCAGCTGCCCTAGAGAGGGCTTTAATGGCTTGCCGTTAGACTCAAACTCCCATGTCCTTAAACTGCCTGGAGGTTGACTTGCCCACAAACCCTCTGCAGCCGACCTCAATTCGGCAGACCCTGTCCTTCCAGACACGTTGCTCAGCATCGGCTGCCAGTTCGGAGTACTTGAGGCTTTTGTGTTCGTAGGCCTCCTCCACAGCATCGTCCCAGGGCACGGTCAGCTCTATAATGCAAACAGTGCAAAGTGAGGAGGACCAAAGCAAGAGGTCTGGTCTGGGGTTTGCTGTGGAGATCTCAGCTGGGAAGCATAGCAGGTGGTTCAGGTCCACTGATAGCTTCCAGTCTCGTGGATATGTCTTAGATATACGGTTTTGCTCTGCTTCACACCAGCACAGAAGAATTAAAATTGCAGTTGTGGGATGGAATGATGGAGGAAGTAGAGCATTGATGAATGTCTGCCTGGTCTCCAGAGTAGCTGCAAGGAACTTCAGCACCTGTTTGTGTCACCAGGTGCAGCAGTCTTGTGTCAGGCTTGGGGTATGTCTCTACCAGCTTTGCACATCTAGAGATGGAAAGGTCAGATTGGATGAGGCAATAAGTCTTGCAATCATTGTTGAGGTTGACTGGGGTATGTAGGTCTATACATGATTTTGACATGCCTTTGTGGTGACGCTAATAGTTGTCCTTGATTCATGTGGATCTCTGCAACTCCTCCAGAGAATTTTCTCTTTTTCTCCACATAACTCTCTTCATAACTCCCTCCCAACACACCCACTGCCTGCTCCTGGTGGTTGCTTTGTGCCAGGATGGACTGCACTCTACAAGGTCAAGACCTCTTCTCTCCCTCGCTGCACGTGGCCGACAATTATTTGTATACTTTGCCTGCTACAGATGGAGCTGTTTGGGCAAATCATGGATCACGTGATTTCTGCCAACATCACTTCCAGCCTAATTTTGGAGCACTTGTATTCCTATGTGAGACTAGACACTGGAAGTTCCATAATACCCTTCTATTATTATTCTTTCGCAAATGAACTGACTAGTCTCTCCAATCTGTTAACCTTGAGAGTGGGATCTCATAGATGGTCAAGGGCCACATCAGCTGAGGTAGGAGACAGAACTGGAAGCACCAGAGCTTCAACTTGACAGGTAACAAGGACTTGTCGATGCTCTCCAGGCCGCTGATGGTGCACTGCCTAATCTAGATCACTTGGTCTGAGTCCTTGAAGGTTTCGTCGTACCAGCATTCAAGGCTTTTAATGGATTTCTCTGCCACCATTTTTATAGGCTCCTCACTAATACAAAAGCGTTGCTCAGACAGCTATTCTTTATGACTGAAATGCCCCGGACTTGCTCGGTTTTATTTTCATCTGTGACCACTCGATGTTCTCTTGCAGCTTCCTCAATAGTCGCCTTGGTGGTGGTGAGTGTGGCCATATCATCCTTGTTTGCCCTAATAGGAGGGAGCCGGAGGCTGGGTTTAAGCTGCTCTTCTCCTACCGCCCACGAGATGGTGCATCCTACCATGATGCCAAATTCCAGACGCTGCCATACATGAGTAGCATAGCTGTAAGTCCTGTTTTAAGGAGATTGTGAGGGACTGTGCCAAAGGCATTGGCAAGGTCCAAGAACATGACAAGGAGATCTCTTCCATCCTTTTTGGCTGCATGGACTTGATGCCAGATCATGGTTGCATGCTCCCAACACACAGAGAAGTTGGGGATCCCTGCCTTCTGAACAGATGTGTCGATGTTGCGTTCCTTCTGTAGGTAGACTGTCAGCCTGTGAGTCGAAAACACTGAAGAAAACTTTTCCTTCATAAAGTGACATATTCAATGCCAAATACATGCGGTTAAGCACTGTTTGCTTTCAAACATCAAGAAAAAACTTGAATCCTCATAGGAAACACATGGATGCAGCCTGCCTTGTGTGTGCACACACTGTCAGTTTTCAAAACAAACAAAAAATTTGCTTAAAAATACTTAACACAAGATATGAAAATGCAGAGATAAAAATAACAAAAATCAAATCATATTCCAATAAATAAAACTAAAAAATCGATGCCATATAATAAACATCTTCTTTGACAGTGGATTAATCTAAAATTATACTGAATGTGAAAGTACTTCATACAATTTTTTCAAGTAGTTTAAAACTCATAGACTACTTGGAAGAAAGGGTACTATCAGAGTAGATAATAACTGACTTTTCAGGCGTGGGACTTGAAATTTATGTAAATTGTTAAACTGTTAAACTTTAGTGTTTCAACATGAGATAAGAGTAAAAGGTTTCTATGTTTTCCCCCTTTTTTTGGCGTACTAGAGGATGTCACACCTTGTTAAAGCCCTATGACACAAATTTGGATTTGTGAATATGGGCTATACAAATAAAATTTGATTGATTGAATAATTGATAATAGTTTTTACACTTCAAACCAGAAGTAGCTACTTGCTTATTCTTGCCAAATCCACTTTATAATTCATTTGAGTTGTGTTTTTTATGTTTGGGTACCGTAAAGAGTTCTTTTCAGGTAGGTCCCTCATACCGAACACTTGTGTGTAGAGAGTCAGAGAAATGAGCGATAAAGTGGCTCCTTTCAGCTGCTCTGAGCTGCTTCAACATGAACCGTAAAGGTCTGAATATGGTGCAATCCAAATTCTGGGGCAGCTGTTTTGACTTTGGAGATACAATCAAAGGCTGGATTGACTGCGGTGGAAAATCAATGATGTCCACTCAGCTGAGTGTAAAAACTATTAAATCATGTCAAAGTAGCGAGAAGAGTGTGGCCCAATGTAATGGATTAGAAGTTAATTTTTCATCAAAATTGTAACTGCGTAGGAATAAAAACTATTTAGCAAAACAACTACTCTCAGGAGTACTATTTATTGAAAAAACTACTCAAGTACATATTATGTGTTTCTACCCACCTCTGGATGTAATGTATGATAACTATGCTAACACTGTATTAAGTTGCTGTGAGTATTAAATTCATAAATTTTAAGCAGAAGGCTGAAGTCCCTTGGACCTTGGAGCCTGACTGGGCAGCTGCCTCTGGCTCACTCAGACTGGGTTCAGGTCTAAATCTGCTATAACCTGTCATGGACGTTTTCACTAGAACAGCTCGTGATAGTGCAATTATTCCACCCTGTGGAGCAGCGTGTAAGTTACTCTGCTGCTACTTCTGAAGACTGAAATGTCCCATGAAATGCACTGCACACTGAAAAGAAAAAAACAACAACAAATGCTTGAGTTGAGGAACCTAAGACAACTGAGGGGTTTCTCACTGGTGATTTGAATCAGTGTCTGTCAGGGGGCAGTCCTGAATACATAGGACAGCCTGAAAGCAGTCGACAGCTGTGTAGACAGAATTAATTAAAATAGAAGTGTAGCTGTTCCCTCAGACGAGTGTTAGATGGACAGCTGAAATACAGGATTTAAACGCATCCTGTGTAGACATGCTGTAAACAGCACAAGTGTGTTTTAGATGCCTACACAACCACATAAATACATGGGTCTGCTAATATTTAACTTAAAGCTTATGACCATGTGTGAGACTATATCAGTTAGCAGTGAGACATATGCAGCTCTAGAATACATATTTGCAGCCAAAGTAGCCAAAAAATGCAGAAATACCCATACAGTCCTGTGAAAAATAAACAAGTGCAATCTCATGTGGTAGGTTTGCGTTTAACCAATGATGATAACAACAACCAAATTTTACCCAGTTACCCTTACACAGATGTTCCTTGGCTATTATATTACTTATTATTTACAGATATTACATGGCATTAACTAAATAATAACATACTTATACTCAATAAATACTGAAATGCATGTTACAGTGTGTACATTGCAGTGAAATGTGATGTAATTATTAGATCATTTTACTAATTAAATATATCCTTATACTAGACACCAAAAGTAAGAGCTTTGCAACAACTACAAGTTGGTGCACCAACTTTCCTGTCGTGATAAAAGATTAAGTAGCTGGATCACTCCTTTTAAAAATGACCCTAATTATCTTTTATATGATCCATGAGTTCCTCAGTGCAGTGTTGATCAACCTCCAACCTCCCACAGGCCTCACCTGAACACACAAAATAAGAGCTCCTTCAAAACACGTTTGTGTGTGTGTGTGTGTGTGTGTGTGTGTGTGTGTGTGTGTGTGTGTGTGTGTGTGTGTGTGTGTGTGTGGAAAGGGAGCGGGGTTATTACAGTCGCTAAATGTGGAAGAATTGCTCCTTCAGACCTGTTTATAGCAAAGTCCAGCTCATTAAAAAGCCTAATTATCTACAGTATTGTGTTTGGAGGCTTACACATTTGCTGCTTCGGATTTGCAAGTCTATTTTGAGCGCTCCCAGTCAGCAGGTTCATTATGATGACTAGAATAACCAACATCTAATTTGGGACTCCATTACAATGGCTGGCAGTGTTGGGACCCATCAGGAAGCATATTTATTCAAGGTGGCGGTGACGGCTCCAGACTAATAGAATGTGCAGTACAGGCCTCATGAATACAGTCATTTCTTTCATTCTCTTCTTCTTCACTATTAATCATATCATTATAATTGTCTGTTTAATGAAAACCTACATCCAGGGGGACCCTTTGTATTTTCCAATATTTGAAGCCAAGTTTTAAATTCCTCGTCTGAATGTATGCAGCAGTGTTATTTTTCCATTTCTAAAAATATACTGCACAGCTATTTGACAGCACAACCACATTGGTTTAGGCTAAATAACACTTTGGTAAATCCTGTTTTGTCAGGAATAAAGACCGTGTTCATTTTAGCAGCTGTGAAGAGAGGGATAACATTAATGACAGCAAAGACAATGTCACAGCACGAGTACCTGAACACAACGTAGAGCCACAGTACTTTTAATTAAAACACACAGCAGCAATCAGACATTTAATACATGGTTCACAAATGAATGGGCCATGTAATCCAATGTAATGCTCCCATTTTACATCTGCGTGATGACACTCTGATCAAAGAGGAGGCACGAATACCCAGTGTCAATTAACTGCACGCAGAGGGAGCTCCAACACACACGGGAATGAGTGAATCTTGAGTGATGTCATGATACTGCAGAGAAACCAAACCAACCAACCTGTCACACAGATCATATTCTGTACAGTCAGCCACAGGCTAAAAAAGAAAATCTAACATTAGTACTATGGGTATATATTCAAGCCTGATATATTTTATTCCTCTGAGCCACAGAGCTCCATTGTTGTCCACAAACTATTGCTCTGGGTGACATCTTCCTTCATCACCATGAACTCACACACACAGACACACACACAAACACACACACACTGTAGTTTATCTTAACACGGGTTAAGGAAGGGAGTCCAGTCAGCCCATGCACCTCCAGGACATGATGGCCATTGGATGATGAAACCCTATGAGGATGGGTGGGTGGGCAGCATTCTGCTCATGGCTTCAAAAATGTTGTGGTCCAGCTGTATCAACAACCTAGAAAAGCATAGTTGTGTAGATGATCTCTTTGTAAATGTCACATTTTCCATATGAGCAAGTGGCACACACCACACAAAGCAGAGGAAATGAGGGAGGCAGCATGGGAGGATGGGAGGATGGGGGTAGAGGGTTTGGACTCATCTTTCTACTGCCGCTGGGAATAAATACCTCCAGCAGCATGACTGCTTTCCATGACAATAAGAGATGGCTCATTTTGTTTGCTGGAGAGGCATCCCCCCAACACAGTTTCTCAATTATGCTGAAAATGTGGAAATAAGAAATAAATAATGTAGTGGTGTAAACAGGCAGTGCTGGCCAAGCACATAAATGGATGAAGAAGTGAGCACACACTTCCTCAGCAAGGAGCCAAGTTATAGAAACAGAAGTGAGCCACTGGGCCAGAGGAGACCCACTGTAAAACAACATACTTCCTGAGCTTCGAGGATTTAAATTATCTATGTGCAGAAATCTACCATGCAGAAGAGGAGTGGATTGCATTTTCTGACAATAGCTTTGGGTTAAATGTTAACGTCAGCATGCTAACATGCTTACAGTAAGAGCATTTGCATTTGTGATGAGTGGCATGACAAATAGCATGAGGTGACACAAAGAGTTAAAGCGAAACCAATTCAGTTGTTTGAAACTATCACAAACAACCGGAAAAAAAACTAAATGCACAAAGGATGATGTCATTAAGGCAGTAATGTAAGGGTGTATGTATGAATGAGAAAATGATGAGTGGATGGTTGGATAGAAAAAGGGACTAACACAAAAAAAAGGAGCAAAGTTTCCTCTAGTATGTTATCAGATCTTTCCAGGCCAGGCCCAAATCATCCAGATTGGTAGAAATTCCTGATTTATACCAGAATATAAAAATAATTGATTTAACCATGCAATTACCCCTACACCTAACCTGTTTTGTAGCCAATCACAATGAATATCATCAGTCACATGTCTTGAATATAATCTGGGAGAAGGGAGAAGCCTGCAGACATCGCACCAGGTCTTACATGTAGATACACGCATATGTCACATCTGGTCTTGAGTTAAAATGAATGTCTTTGGATTTTCGGACTATTAATTAGACATGAATGCATCTCAACTGTCCACTTGCTTTAGTCCTCTATAAAAAAAATGTATAGTTCATAAATCAAAAATATTTTAAAGATTGAAAATGTGACCTTTTAAAGGGATAGCTCCCCTCATTATCTATTATCTATTGAGTCCACAAAACACTTTTGGAGTTTCAGGGGTAAACAGTGTTTCAGCCAAATACAATACAATTGAACACCGTAAGTAGTGATGCTACAGGAACTAGCGATGCTACCACGCACCCTTGGACGAGAGCCTGTGTGCAGTGTGTGCGTGCGAACGTGAATGAGGCCCCAGAAGAGGACGCGTTACTCATTACATTACGCTGTTTCGAGTCAAATTTAAATGTTGGTGGTTACAGACACATGGAGGACACCACAGGAGCAGTATGGAGGCATTTTATGATTTGTTTCTGTTGTTGTTTTTACGTTTGAAGACGTGGTCACCATTTACTTCCATTTTGGCTTCAACGCAGTTTACCCCTGAAACTCCAAAAGTGTTTTGTGGACTCAAACACTTCACCCGCCCCTCCGTCGGCATAGGGGTGAGTAGATAGATGTTTCTGTGAACTAGGCCTTCAGAGAACATGTTAGCACATCTTGTGGAGATTATGAATGTTTGACCTAAATCTCCTTTGTGGCCAAAATTATGTCTTAGAGACAGTGTTATATGTTGTATGTATTGTAAATGATTTATGTATTCAAATATACATTTGACTCATCCGATGGCCTGTTATTGACATTCGTTATGTCTGGGCCTTCACACGCCACGGAGCAATGTAAAGCTCAAGACAATAAAAGTTCTTAATTTCCTGCACAATTTTATCTTATTTTATTCATATTTTAGATCTGTGTTTCAAATAACAAACAGGAATGAATGTGTAACTTATCTGCTGAGTGTGGTCTCAGATCAGCAGAGCTCATATGCAGCTCAGCGGAAATTGAAGGTGCGAGTGCTGACAACCAACTTTGGGACTTGCAGACAGGTATGAATCTTTGCAGATATCATAAGAATCCAGGTGACAGGATGGTTGCCTGAGGAAAGATAATCAGCTGCTGCTCCATGCTTCACACCTCCATGTTGCTGCCTGTGCACTTTCTTTTCTGTATATTTTTATCTGAAGACTTTCACAACAAATGTCTTTCCTTCCATGTAAAGATGCTTTTTAAACATCAGTGGCAGCAGATCCCAAATGGATTTCAAAGTGGCTTCCTTTCTTTTGCATCTCAACCTCAGTTTTCCAAGATGTATCTTGACTTTTTCAAGTTTGTAACTGACCAGACTTAGAACTTAGAACCTGGAAATTATTTTTGTCAGACTAAACTTATCAGGCTAAGAAATTTAACTTATGTTCAGTATAGAAAGCATGTTATGATATTATCTAAGTTATATGCATCTCATTATTAAAATATGTTTTCTACCTCATGAATGGACAGACTAAAGGTTACTAATTCATAATGGAATTATATTTCGATTTCATTCTCCTAATAATAATGTCTAGAGTTGTCAAAATAATTCATAAATTTGAATTTAAAAACGATACAAAATAATGATTTAAACAAAGCAGATCGTAGGGTCCGGCTGGCCAGGAGTCTAACAAGGGACTCACTGGTCATGTAGTGTACACTCTTACCAGTCAGCAATAAGGTCACCTCAGGTTGGGACAATTCAGTATCAGCTTCCTTTCTTATTATTGGTGCAACATTCAACTCACTTCACAGCAAATATTAATGCGTGTGGTTTGTTTAGATTAATTAATCACACAGCTTGTGATGAATTAGATGATTTTTTTTGTTTTTCTGAACAGCCCTTACTATTTTTACACATAAGATAAGTTGTTTGTAAAATAAAGTAAATGATGAAGAAATTATAAATGACTGATCGAGTGTTGGTTTCCTCTGTTCATGACCACAGTCCGTCTCTGAAGTGATTGTTAATTGCTGAAAGTCATTTTTTATCTAGCCTTTTTGTAGTCTTGAGTACAAGTCAAGTGTTTTACAATACAGTTTTTACCAATCACACATTCATACAGTGCATCAGCACTTTGTCTATCACACATCAGTCACAAGCCTTCAGGAGCAATCCAGGGTTAACTATGGTTAGTAGATAGTGGCGTGGATAGTGAATCTACTTCCTGAGCCACAGCCGCTTGTATATTGTGGAAAATGTTTCCTCTTACTCAGAGCTGGTTGAGGGCAGAAAACATTAAGCTATCAAAGTTGTATTTGGTTGTGTACTGCATGATGGCTGCGCCTTTGTTTTGTTGGTCACACAGGGAGGGTCTGCTTCGTGCCTGCAGTGGCGCTGCTACGTGAGGTTTGACGCTGCACATTTTCTGGTCCTGCGTAACAATAAAACTTTTCTTTTTTAAATACATAGATTCAGTTAACAAAAACACTAGAGTGCTTTTAGGTACAGGAAGTTTGACACATTTCAATTGTTGTGAAAGATCTATTTTACTGTGAACCACTTGTTGCACATGGAGAAATTAATTGAGACCGCGACTCTCCAGAAGATCAGCACGACTCGTGTGCCTGTGACATGTCTGAGACACGTCTCACAAAGCCAGTGTGGCGCGGGTGTTACAAAGCTATTCTCAGTGCAAGCCTTAACCTCACTGTGATATTCATTCCAAATCTAAGTATTAAGACAACAAATGTAAACTCCACTGTGTTTATAATGTATGTATGAGACTGCATATAAAATAAACCGTTCTACTGAGGTGATACAACAAATGAAATCCATTGCTCCAATGCTACAACATAAATCCACTGTTATTCTGTACAAAGCATAATAACATCTGCAACACATTCACAGTGAAGGATAACACAGCTTGTTAGTTTAGCAACAACAGTTTCACCTCTCTGCCACCATCTTCTCAGAATGTACTTTACAGCCTGTGGTTACCTAAGTATCGGCAGCACTCAGGCCTGTATATATATATATATATATATATATATATATATATATAAATAAACTGTTGTCATACACTTAAAACAGAACTAAATGGACTTTTAGAGTTTTAAACACAGTATACACTTTGTGCATTTTCCCACATAGAGTGAAATTCAAGTTATTAAGCTGCCCATAAGCACATCCACTGAGAACCATGTCTGAAGTGCCGGATGTGCAGGCACACCCTAACTCAGCCTCAGCTCTGTCTCGGTTACTGTTTCCCTGTGTATCCATGGGCACAGTCTGTGACAAATAATAATCAAACCAAACCAAAACCAGGCAAGAGAACCAGGGGTCAATTTAGCATCACACAGGTCACATTAGTTGCTATGCTTGATGAGATTTATTGTCTTTACATGCCATGCTGCTACATTAACTTGACATGTCCTCCAAGCTTCTTTACTACACACCCGACTGATAATGACCTATAGGAGTCATGCTGTCTTACAGCAATCATTCAGATGATCAGTATACGGGACATTGCCTCCCTACTTCCATCATCTTATTCTACAGCCATCATGTCAAAACATTATTCTAATTCAGCCATTACTGCCGGACTGCTCCACCCAAACAGAGAAGAATAAATTAATCAGCACTGCTTCAAGGTATCCATTCTCCTTTTTTAATCAAAGCAAGTTAGGATGTGTTTTGGGGTCACAGTGTAAAGCCTTTGGAGGATTAGAATTTAGTAGCAGGGGTACAGTTTGTGCTTGTATATCCATTACTGTGATTTCCACACACACGCCTCCAGCTCTGTCATCTGTCAGGAGTGATGGAGGAGAAGAAAACACAGCACTCAGTCACATCATGGAGAACCTAAATGAAAACACTGAGAGGAAGGCATGAACACACACAGGAGGAAATTAGATGGTAACAAGAACAAACACAGATGCAACACTCAAACACACACATCCACACAAAAATACATAAACCTGCAAACAAGCCCACACTCCAATAACACCAAATTCTAGAATATCTTTTTCCTCAGAAGACAAAATAATCACTGTAGTAAAAAATGTATTTCAGAGTAATGATGACCTTTGATTCAAACACAGTTTGCATGGAGTTTACAACCAGCAATCCATGACTGTCACAGTCAGTGCTGCAAATATGGTATGATCCAATGTTTTCTGTACACGCTAGTCACTGTTATGGATTTAATTTGAATGAATGAAACCTATATTGCTGCTCTTCCAAATAACCCATGATCGCAAATCAATTGCTGTGGCACTCCAAATCGTAATCAGGGGCATTTTTGCACCATTTATCCTTCGTGGGTCTTGAGCCTGACTACCTGTGGCAAACTGAATTGATGTGATACAGTTTAGAAAGACACACACCTGTAATTTCCCACTATTCACACTGCATGTCAGGAGAGGATACAGTCCAGGGAGCTATTGGTTGACCCCAATGCCATGCCAAGTAATAACGAATTGTCCCCAAGTATGGACATATAGATATTAGTCAGACGGAGGGAGGGATGGATGCAGCCAATAACAGAGTGGTCCGTGAATGAGTGCACACAACCTGAGACTGGGAGACAGGCACAACATTTCAGTAACCTAAAGCATAGAGCCAAGACAACACTGGAGTGTCTTCAGAACAAAACCCTGAGTTTGTGTTCTTTGTGGTCCAGCAGAAGCTCAGACTGGAATCAGGCAAGAACAATCTCATGTTGTCAGCTACTGAACACATTCTAATTGTGGTGACTCTGTAACCTTTCCTCCTGCAGCATCAGGCCAAAAGTTCCACCGGTTACAAAAATATAAAAAAATAATAAGCACTACAATGAAATTTACTGATAACATTCATCTTCCCCAAAGGTTAAAAAAGTTCCAGTTTTGACTCCAGTCTTTCCTCAAGATGCAACACTCAGGACTAAATGCTAAGCGTCTCTACACAATGCATCGGACTATATATCTTCTACACTGCTCTGTCTGTGGGCAGATTACCATTCATACTCACTTGAGGATTAACTTTTTCTGTTTTGGATGCCTCTTGAGACTTCCTTGTCGGATTTACAAACAATATTATTGTTATGAGTATGCCACATCAGTTTGTATGTAGTCTATGGATATCAAAGGGAGAGATATCCATGCTTGTGCCTAGCAAACTTAATTTATCTGACATCTCAAGATAAAAGTACGATTGCAGGGAGGATTGTATATAGGTAAATAAATAATTTGCATAATCATAAATAAAGCCCTATCATTTCACTTGTGTCACAGAACTTAGTCTAAAGTGAGACATTAGTGTTTGATATTTTGTGCCCATGTGTATTATTTAGCACCAAGTTGGACATGTGACATGAACAATACTAACTTAGTTCCATCACTCCCACATGGTATGACCATAGCAACCGCATCGCTGGCCACATTTATGGTCCCAATGTGATGATTTTGATATTGTTGACTCCATGACCGTTCTTCTAGCACCACACCTAAGGACAATTTCTTATTTTTTACCCCTACTGGTAAGTGTGGTTTGTTGAAGTTTGTTTTTCTGTCCATCAGTTTGAAAATGAACACAGCAGCTCTCTTGTGCTGCAGGCCTGATAGTTAAGTTTTTGTCGTAATACCTTTAGGAATCTATTTTCACACAATAATGCAAGCGGAGCTGATGAGACAGCCACTGCTCATTGTGCTGGCCTGCAAAGACTACATGTGGTGAGATGTATTAAAACAAATGTGCTTTGTGACCAAAGATCCCTCAGCTCAAGCTGTCCGCTTGTATGTGCTATCTCTGTGGCACAGAGGAGGCTGATGAGTTCAGCAGCACATCTGGAGCAGGCCAATGGGAGATGAGGTTTTAATTATAAAACACAGTCTCAACCGAAGAAAAGGAGGCCACCCCTAAATTGTCCAGAGAAAATATCTAGGTAGGTTCTACTTCACACAAAAGCTAAAACTGAAGCCTGCATACATGCATAAGAGAACACTGCATCAATTGTAATCATTTTGACAGCGTCAGAAGGCAAAGAAGTTATTTTAATCAAGTCTTTTCTGAATACCAAACAAGTTGTTGTGAGCACACCAAGCCTTCAGTGTTGTTCTATCGTGAATCAGATGTAATTTTCATTTGTGTATAAACTTTGCATTTTTTAATATTATTATGTATTAAGTTTTGCAACTCAGATGTCAAGGGGTCATACATTTAAGGAGTATGAATGTCCGCAGTAAACATAATGATGCACCCACCTTAGGTAGATGAATCAAGAGCAGAGCACTTACGTGTGTGGAAGGGAAAGCTCTCCAAAGAAATTCCGTGCATATTTTCAACAAATTGTATTGTACCCTCCAGTAAATATTTAATGCATGGGTATAAGTAAAAAATATGTTAGGGTCAACTTATAAAAGGAAATAAAAATCCCACTGTTTCCAAGGCAGTGGCCACATCGTGAATCACAGTTCATGATGGTGGATCATGGATCGTGACCGTGGTGGTGGATGGGGATCATGATCTTGATAATGCATCTAGATTGTGATGGTGGATCAGGGATCGTGAACGTGGTGGCAGCTGATCCTGGACTATGATTACAACCTGATTGCTAAGGAAAAAGTCTATAGTCATCTCAAAATGTAAATAATTGAATTCCTGACAACCTGCAACCGTCGCTGCTACCTGTGTGTAAAAGTAGACACTGGGGGAGTCTTCTTTTACACAAGCTCAGTCCTCTACAGCCTTCTGTTGGCAGGCAATCTTCTTTGGCGTACAATCAATGCTGCATCTGCATCAACATCTTTGGGAATTGCATGCTATTAAAGGACAAAGTGGACGCTAAATGTGCACTATAGTTAGGAGGAACAATTATTATATTGTGTCAATAAGTTAACAGCACAGTAAAGAGTAGGGGTTTTCTGGTTCTCTTTGTCTTTCTCTTGATCTGAAGGAGGGTACACATAATTCACTCTTCAATGATGGATGATTAGCATTATTAAAGGCCATTATCAATGGCAAACCCAATTTAAAAAAAGATAGGAGCTCTGCAGCAGCCACTCTAGCTGTGTGGCCACACTGCCCCTTGATTTGAGAACCAATGGTTAAATACTGTGATATCTACTGCTGGAATGGTTTTCTTTCTTTCTGTATTTGTTTCAGTGTTATAAGGTTTCGGGGTACATAATATTAGGTGATTCTTCTGTACACAGATCAAAGTCAAAACATAATTTAATATTAACACAAGTTAAATGTCTGTCCATAGGATAGCTTTGACCTTACTGGTAAGGTAGACAATCATAACAAACACCCATTGTCTCTGTATCTCATTGGTCAGTTAGTCTTTTAGTGGGACACAGGTAAATAGGACATTTGGGTTTTAAATATGCACTCCAAAAGAAAGCTTTGAAGGGATAGTTCACTGAAAAATTTAAATTCACTCATTATCTACTCACCACTATGCCGATGGAGGGGTGGGAGAAGTGTTTGAGACCACAAAACACTTTTGGAGTGTCAGGGGTAAACAGTGTCACAGAAAAAAAACAACATGCATCCATACTGCTCGTGTGGTTTCATCCAATCGTCTGCAGGCCATGACATTCGACTCGAAACAGCGTCATTTACATCGTGTTTTAGGCCTAAAAGTCCACTACCGGAAGTAAGAATGCAAATGTACATCCCACGGGGCGAGAGTGTGTGCGGTCTTTCCGGTGTCTCCACACTTGGCATCACACTTGTACCACCCGTCTGTCTTGATACATGGAGCATCAATAAGCTGCTTCTGCTAAAGAAGTTTGGGTCTGCAGAACATGCTTCCAGCAGCTTACAAGATTGTTCCTTCACACTGCACTCACACAGGGAATTCGCAGCAGCACATTTTCCTCTGTAACGTTATCAGACACACTTGTGTCCTTCCTCATGTGACATGTTGAAATGTCTGCTGAGAAAAAAGACCTGTGGAATGAAACAGTAGTATCCATTGCAGGGACTGTCTGCTAATAGTCCCACAATGTGATCCATCACATTATAACATGTACAGATACTTTTTAGATTTCCAGAAGTGCAACATTCTACCTGTCTGTGAAATGAAAATATAATTTACCGATCACTTTAACAACTGACTCTCTGTTATATTGGGAAGACTGAAGAAGTCATTTCAGAGCCAGCTTATTTTCCGAGGTTCAGATTGTTCAAACATGGATGATAACAGCTGGCAGATGTAACAGACCTTTAAAAAACATGACACATTCCTATCATGACAAAGTAGTACCTTCAAGTTTGACCTGCAGTTTAGTTTCACTTCTACACTGCCACAAATGTGGATTTAAAAGAACACATGAAGTCCAGCTAAAGTACTCAAGCTGCGATGCTAAAGTGTGTTTGGCCCTAAGTCCCTCACCACCCACCAGCTGTGTTGCTCCCATTTAGAGCTCACACATTTAGAGATATCTATTAAAACATTGTAGCTGCCTGGTGGTCAGGCGTCAGGTTAGGGGCTAAGTTGCTTCCTTAGTTTGGACAAAGCAACAGACATATTCTTGGGCGGGCAACCCAGCTGTTGTAGTGTGAAAGGGCCCGGTTGTTATTTAACTTACTGCGATCTCAATAGCTAAGGTCTATGTCTAGATAAATCCTGCTATACATTTAAGATTCAATTAAAGTTAATTGTATTGGTATAGCACCAAATCATTAGAAACATTATTTTATGGCTCTTTAAATATTATGTTCGAGACCTTAAAAATTACAGAGACAAAGTATGACAAAGCCTCTGCAGAAAAAATAAAAGTAACTAAGATGTCGTTTGATGTCCAGTATGTGTTCATATGGAGTGTTTGATGTCCAGTATGTGTTCATGTGGAGTGTTTGATGTCCAGTATGTGTTCATATGGTGTGTTTGATGTCCAGTATGTGTTCATATGGAGTGTTTGTTGTCAGTATGTGTTCATATGGAGTGTTTGTTGTCAGTATGTGTTCATGTGGTGTGTTTGTTGTCAGTATGTGTCCATATGGAGTGTTTGTTGTCCAGTATGTGTTCATGTGGTGTGTTTGTTGTCCAGTATGTGTTCATGTGGTGTGTTTGTCCAGTATGTGTTCATGTGGTGTGTTTAATGTCAGTATGTGTTCATGTGGTGTGTTTGTTGTCAGTATGTGTCCATATGTGGGTGTTTGTTGTCAGTATGTGTTCATGTGGTGTGTTTAATGTCAGTATGTGTTCATATGGGCCGAATGGAGTGTTTGATGTCAGTATGTGTCCATATGGAGTGTTTGTTGTCCAGTATGTGTTCATATGGTGTGTTTGATGTCCAGTATGTGTTCATGTGGTGTGTTTAATGTCCAGTATGTGTCCATATGGAGTGTTTGTTGTCCAGTATGTGTCCATATGGAGTGTTTGATGTCCAGTATGTGTCCATGTGGAGTGTTTAATGTCCAGTATGTGTCCATATGGAGTGTTTGATGTCCAGTATGTGTCCATATGGAGTGTTTGTTGTCCAGTATGTGTCCATATGGAGTGTTGTTGTGATCCAGTATGTGTCCATATGGAGTGTTTGTTGTCCAGTATGTGTCCATATGGAGTGTTTGATGTCCAGTATGTGTTCATGTGGTGTGTTTAATGTCCAGTATGTGTCCATGGTATGTGTGTGTTTAATGTCAGTATGTGTCCATATGGTGTGTTTGTTGTCAGTATGTGTCCATATGGAGTGTTTGTTGTCCAGTATGTGTTCATGTGGTGTGTTTAATGTCCAGTATGTGTCCATATGGAGTGTTTGTTGTCCAGTATGTGTTCATGTGGTGTGTTTGATGTCCAGTATGTGTCCATATGGAGTGTTTGTTGTCCAGTATGTGTCCATATGGAGTGTTTGATGTCCAGTATGTGTCCATGTGGAGTGTTTAATGTCCAGTATGTGTTCATGTGGTGTGTTTGTTGTCCAGTATGTGTTCATGTGGTGTGTTTGATGTCCAGTATGTGTTCATATGGAGTGTTTGATGTCCAGTATGTGTCCATATGGAGTGTTTGTTGTCCAGTATGTGTTCATGTGGTGTGTTTGATGTCCAGTATGTGTTCATGTGGTGTGTTTAATGTCCAGTATGTGTCCATATGGAGTGTTTGTTGTCCAGTATGTGTTCATGTGGTGTGTTTGATGTCCAGTATGTGTCCATATGGAGTGTTTGATGTCAGTATGTGTCCATATGAGTGTTTGATGTAGTATGTCATTGAGTGTTTGTTGTCAGTATGTGTTGTGTCCATATGGAGTGTTTGATGTCAGTATGTGTCCATATGGGTGTTTGATGTCTGTGTGTCCATGGAGTGTTTGTTGTCCAGTATGTGTTCATGTGGTGTGTTTGTTGTCCAGTATGTGTTCATGTGGTGTGTTTGATGTCCAGTATGTGTCCATATGGAGTGTTTGATGTCCAGTATGTGGAGTGTGGAGTGTTCGATGTCAGGTATGTATCCCTATGAAATATTGTATGTGCAATATGAACATTAAGGGGGGTTATATATGTTTTTAAGTTAAGATAAGTTAATATAATCCTTTATTTGTCCCACAGTGGGGAAATTTGCAGTATTACAGCAGCAAGAGTCAAAATAGGCACCAGTTAGTAATAAGTAACATGCAATACTTAAGTGTAAGGAATAGAAAAATATAGAAAAATATTCTATAAAAACCATTGATATTGCACAGACATATGAATATATTGTAGCACAGTGAGTTAAAGTGCAGTCCATAACGGTAGTGCATGTGGTTTTACTGGGAGCAGAGGTCGCTTGCGATACCTTACACTTAGGGTGAATCAGTCGTCACTGAAGTAGCTGCCCAATGCTGTGATGGTGTCCTGTAGGGATGGGACTGGTTGTCCATCAGAGAAGACGTCTTCGCTATCATCCTCCTCTGTCCCACAACCTCCCCTGAGAATTCCAGCGGTAGGTAGTGTG
Organism: Hippoglossus stenolepis; assembly: GCF_022539355.2. Taxonomy (NCBI): domain Eukaryota; kingdom Metazoa; phylum Chordata; class Actinopteri; order Pleuronectiformes; family Pleuronectidae; genus Hippoglossus; species Hippoglossus stenolepis. Next base: position 29,488,807 of record NC_061485.1, read on the forward strand.
GTCTCATGCTAACAGCTAACAGTTCAATGTCCTACCAGCAGTGCTGTTCTTTAAAAGTGTAAATGTGCGCAGAGTTACACTATATATCATTCACAAACACTCCTCCTTTCCTCTTAGCGTTCTCCACTGTCCTGTCCGCCCGTATTAGCTGGAATCTGTCCAGCGAGGTGACCGTATCTGGTGTTATTGTGGTTAGCCATGTCTCCGTAAACAGCATGATGCTACACTGCCGGTAGTCCATCTGATGCCGGGTCAACGCCACTAACTCGTCCATCTTATTGGGTAGAAATCTTACATTCCCCATGACGATGGACGGGAGGATGGGTCTGTAGCGTCTCATCCTTGCATGACACTGGGCTCCGGTACAGCTGATCCCTACCATAAAAAAAAACAGGCCATTTGTCTCCATAGTGCACAAATGTCAGCAGAACAAAAACACAGAAAACAGAGTAAAATAGAAGGAAGTTAGAGAGAAAAAAGTGAGTGAGCTGGAGCTTCTGCAACAGGCGGCCGCCAGGGAGGCACCATCTTAGTGAAGATTTGGGTTATGTCTTCATATTACGGGCTAGGTCCCACTCCTTTTCAGGAGAATTTCTTTCAAATATTTGGTCGAACAAATTTCAAAGCAGCAATTTTAAGCCACAACTGAATTTTTCAAAAAGTCAAAATATACCAACCACAGATAAATGATTGTGTCTGTAAATAACTGAGTTGAGCTCAGATGAGATCTGTGAATTATTGATTACAAAGAAGAAAGAACAAAGTAGTGTCCATAATGCATCATGTATGAAACTTTCAGTGAAAAAGTCAAACATCAAAAGCAAACACACACACAAGACACAAAGAGAAATAATTCACTAAGGCAAGTGATCTATCAGCAGTAGATTTTGTGTCGCAGAGAGAATTCAAGGCTTCTTTTAGTTTTGATTGATGTACTGATGAAGCCCCACAGTTTATATTCTTCTGGGGAAAAAATTTAAAAATAAACTAAAACCTAAATTGTATTAGACATAAGCACTTGTCCACTACTCTGCTGGATGTGTTTAGTTTCAAGAGTCCGTGGTTGTTTAACCCAAAAAGTAAATTCTACTATCAACATCTCCGACAATGACATATAAGTAACAGGGTGCAGTGGTTATCTCTGTCATCTCACAGCAAATAGGTTGTGGGACTTTCTGTGTGGAGTTGACATGTTCTCCCTGCAGCTTCCTCCCACTGCCCAACACATGGAGGTTAATTGGAGACTCTAACTTGCACAGAGAGTGTGAATGGTTCTTTGTCTTTTTATGTCATGATACACCTGTCCTAAGTAAACCCTGCCTTGTCAGCTGAGAAAGGCAGTATAGCTAATGGATGGATGTTATGGATATTGGACAGAAGGACGTTTCCATGCATTTAAAGTATTGAGACTTAAGATTTTTAACACGACATTGTCTAGGTTGCAAGTGGTCATATCAAGAGTGAAGGATGCAGATATTAACCAGAAAGGTGAGGTCTAATGACAAAATTGTATTGATCTGCATCATGGGGAATGAAGGATGCAGGCTTTTTGAAGATACTCATTAACTGAGCACCCACACTGAAGAGCTGCTACAGTGGTTGAAGGTGGGTGTGTCAGATTGCGCTCTGGACAAAAAAGCTACCAGTGCATTGTCTTTAATGGCCGACTTTGTCCCGAGGTTTGCTCTGTTCACCAGCTGCGACTGCCTCCTCACTCAAGTCTTTGTTTGTATATCAGAGAGTAAAAGGTGGATATCCAACAAGACCTTCATAAACATAACATTTTATTAGCTGCTGCCGGCGCTGTTGCTTGAAAAGTATTAATTAATTAGTCAAATTACTGCCCCCATACTCAAGATTGCCATGCTTTACTAATGAAACCATTTAAATCATTTTACTTATTTTTAAACAAATTAGTGATTCATGTGAGTAGTGTCAGCAGAGCTTCCTGTCAGGCTCTCTATCAATCAAGATGTTCAGGTACATGGTGTCGGTGTCTGTGGGCATGCATGATTGATTCCCCTCCACGCCTTGTGATCTGATCCAGTGCCGGCCTTTGCGGTGTTTGCTGTTCAGTGTAAGGCGGCTGTGACAGCTCCATGGGGGCTTGGCTGAAATGTCCGCCTGACACCCCGACTGGTAAACAAACAAATCCCCCCTCCCCTGCCCCCAGGCCAGATATGATTAAAAAAACAGAAGAACAACTTTAAAAAAGGTCAGGTCTCAGGGCTACCTACAGCTCTGAGAAACCAGTGACCTGATTTTGTTTGTATGGTTGCTAGCATGCAAACACCAGTGATCCATGCACAGGTGGGTGTACACAAGAGGGTGTACACAAGATAAATTGTGGCGGGGGAGTACAGGGGTGGGGGAGGGGTATAGCAATCAGTGTTACGTGTTTTGAGGAGGGAACAAAGGACAATAGTGGAAGAGGGGAAGGGGGTAGCGACAGAGGATACTGGAGAGGGTCTCTTCCATCCCACCTATTTTATTAAAACATCATCTCAATTTATGGTGACAAAAGAAAATGAAGATATGTATTATTTGCACTAATGTGCTGATGCTACAGTGGCTGCATGTATAGCCTTTCTCTGTTACTGAAACTGAGAAGAAAAGAAAAGTGAAGTACAAGCATAGTATTGTTATTGGACAAGCAGAGGAAAATGTTTCAATTATAAGATCAGCATTGATTAAATGAAAAAACAAGCGGGTCTGCAAGATAACTGAAGACAACAATCGACCCACATTTATACGCACATTCTGAGTAGATTCTCAAATATCAAAACTAATAACTTAAACACAAACAAAAGCCGTTTTCAGACATGTACTTCAGAGGATCTCCTGATAATTGGGTCCAAACTTTCTCCGCAGTTTGCATCACCAATGCACAACGCAGCGGGAGATTCTCTGCTCAGACGCATTCACAACAGCATCACATTCTCCTCAGGATTCAGGTGAGGGGGGGCACAATACACAGAGGCAATAACGTATTAATTCCGCTGTGGAGGTGATTTGTTTACAGCACATCTACAACGGCGTCGGCTCTTATCCCCACAAACTCTATTCAAATCTTCTGTGTCTTCTATATGTCTTGCTCTACGTTTCCATGCAGAAATATTTGTATTCTTCTTTTTTTTGCGTGTATCGCATGTTAGAAGCGTCATTAACCCACCACAGAAACTTCAGACGCTCTCACTTGGACATTTGCGTTCACACCTCCTCCAGAGAAACAGCGGAGGATCTCTGGAGTTCAATGCATGTCTGAAAGCAGCTATAAACTCCTCCACCTTTTATTAAAGTGTCTTCAGAGTCAACATTGTAGCTCTGCAAGTTTTGAAAAATATTTACAGATTTTAATTATTTAATATCACCGTCTGTGTAAGCTGTTAAGATGATTTGGTTAAAATGGATTTAAAACTTGTTGCTTTACTCCACTCTACTGATAAATCTATAGCAATTTTTGCTGTGCCCTCAGACCATAGGAATTAAGTAAAATGTCTTACTGGTATGACAAATAAACAAAAATAAATAATGGTAAAAAAAAGCAAGTCAAAGAAGCTGTATAATTATTTAGTTTTTCATTAAAAGTGTGGACTGAGTGGAAAAAAAGTATGTTGTTAATTTTTACTCTCCCCCAAATGAATGTTTGGACCGAATTCATTAGGGGTGAGCATGTTTCTCTTCACAGTCCAATAGCAACTGTCTCTCTGCCTTCTCCAAGCAGTGTGGAAGGACTAACTCTCTCTCTCTGCTTCTCTTCATCAAGGGAGACATTTTCTTGTCTCTCTGGAGTTCTCTGGATCTCTCTGGACGTCCATGCAGGCCTGCCTGAAGCAGACTGCTACAACTCTGTCCCCAAGGCAGCAAATTAAGAGCCCTGCTTTAGGATTAACCACAGGTGAACAAGTTGGATTCTAGTTAGAGGGTTATAGTCTTACCATCTGATGCTTTGTTAACAGGAGCTGCAGAAAAAGAGTGTGTGTTAAGTAATTAAGGAGTAAGGAGAAAAAGGACACTAAAGCCACACAGCACAGCTACAGCTCACTAGACTCAAACACCACACCAAAAGGATGTTCCCTCCTCTATGGACATGGTGATGTAAATGGACCTAGCAGAGCATATTAACCCTTTGATACAAAACATGGGTCAAAAGTAGCCTGACTCAGTTTATATTTTCTATATCGTTGCAGTAAATTAATTTTGTCACTCAGTATTTCAGGTATTCTTCAATTAGCTTGGTTTTGATCATCACAAATCATAATTTAATTTTTTCCTTTCTTACTTTTTGAATAAAAGTCATTATTGTATCACTACCCTACTAAAGCACAACATGGGTCAAAAATGACCTCTCTTCATTTCCTATGTAATTTCAAGAGTGTTTATTTTCTGTATCTTTGAGATACATGTATTTTATCCTTTGATATTCTAGTATTCATTAAATGTCTTGTCTTGATCACCAGAAATCCTTATTTTTATTTTTCCTTTATTACTTTATGAACAAACATACATTTTGTATTCTTACATCAATTTTACACATGGGTCAAAAATGACCCATACAGTATGTAGTCACTACGGAACACCTGCCTTACATCTCACACAGCTGCTTTTGCACATCTGATGCATGTTAGTCTTATTTTACAATCCATTACTAGTGAGAAAGAGAAATATGTATAATACTAGTTAGCGTTTGACATATTCTTTTCTAGCTAGCTAACCATGGCTAGATCAACAAAACAAAACTAAAAATAGAACATTATTTACTAAGTAGACTGATTATTTATCCAGAGTGTTGGTATATGGCTGGTCGCAATCATTCCAGGTTTACGGCTGAAATGGTCATAAAGATGCTGCAGGAAGAACAGGATGAGGAAGATGAGGAGCCAATTCCTGGTCTTGATTCTGAGTCTGAAATCTCTGATGCTGATGACCTAGACTATGTTCCACAGCATCAAGCTGGAGTTGTGGGTGTGTCTTGGAATCAAGCTCTCATAAATGAAGAAGGCTCCTTTGATTACATAGAAGAGTAAAAATGGGTCTTACTGTAACGAGCACTCAGGAAAGAACAAGAACCCAAAACATCCTGAGGAGGAAGGAAAAATGAAAATAATGATTTGTGGTAGTCTAAGAACAATATATTTTATAAAGATAGAATATTAAATGATGAAATAAATTGATTTTGGAGATATAGCAAAGAAACACTCAGCCATACATGAAATAACATAGGAAATGAATATGAGTCATTTTTGACCCATGTTGTTCATTAGATTGGGTTTGCATAGCATGTGTATCAAAGTGTTAAGAAGACTGTTTAACTTTGTCTGTGTATTGTATTGATTTGATTCAATGTATTTACTGAGTGTTATTATTTTCTCTGACCATAGGTTTGATGATTAGTATGTTTCACTCACATGTTGTACCAGTCACATTTCTTACAGACATCTTGTTTGTAGTAGTGATTTCATAAGCTGCAAGACCACAATTTCTGTACACCCACCCACCTACACACACACACACACACACACACACACACACACACACACACACACACACACTTGTATTTAGCAGCATTTACATTTACATTAGATATTGTTTGTTTTCTCCATTGTTATCTTGAAAACAAACGCTGAGAGGGCAGAGCAGTCGCCCTCTAACCAGAAGGTCGGCAGTTCAATCCCAGTCTACCCAGTCTATCCGGAAGTGTCCTTGCAAGATACAGAATCCCAAAGTGAACCCTTCTCATAGAGAAAAGTGCTGCACATAGATGCACTGTATGAATGTGTTGTGTGAATAGGTGGATGGCAAAAGTGTACTGTAAAGCCCTTTGAGTGGTCTTCAAGACTAGAAAAACATTATATAAAAACAGACCATTTACCACATTCTGCATCAGTGAATTGACTATCCTATCCCCTTCTATGCACAGACAGACAAAAAAAGACCTATAAGGCCTAATACATGAACAAACATTTTGGATTTGGCAATTCATGACCTTTGGAAAGCCCCTCTAACACTGAAAACCAATTGTGAGCCAGTAGTTTTAATCTGACATTTTACAATCTAACTCAGAGACAGTGGGTGATCCCTCTCCCAGGATGGTGTGCAATAAATGTTGCGTGTAACAGAGCACATCAACAAAAATCATACAAAACAAATGTCTGACAGAGATGAAGGGAGCAGCAATGACAATTGTAATGATAGTGGCATTGCCAGGAATAGTAGTAGACATATGTGGGTAGGCATACTGTATATCTTAGCAATCAAGTTATAATTACAATCCACAATCAGATGCCAACACAATCCATGATTCACGATGTGGCTGCAGCAGTGATCCTGGATCTGCGACGGAGCTCTAGCTCTGGGGGTAGAGCGGGTCTTTCTAAAACAAAAAGGTCGGCGGTTCAGCCTAGTCTTGATAGCTGAAGACTCTGGCTCATGGAGACTTTAGGGATGACAAGCAAGCCTTAATTCTGGGAGCATAGTGCTCTAGTTGGGTGATATGGGACTGTGTGGTAGCGAAGACGTGGGCAAATTGTTCTGCATCTTTCTGAGACGGAATGTGCCAGCTTTTTACAATGTTATGCAGGTGAAAAAAGGCCATCATTGAAATTTGTTTTAAATGTGAGTCTGGATCAAAGATAACAACCAGATCTAGTTTCACTGGAGGCAAGGGAGATGCCCTCCAGAGGAGCTATGTGATTAGATTATGCATCAAATGATAATAAGAACTGCGTTATATGAGAGGAACCTTCTTTGGGAAGCATTCATTTTACTTTTCTTTTTTTAGATTGGTTCATGTCACCTCTGCTAATATGGAGGAGGTTGGGTTTTTGAAATATAGTGCATTCAGTCACCAGTGGGCATTCGGGATGTTTAGGTTTCACTTGAAGGAGCTGTCATGTCATCCATCTTTATTTACAGTCATTGGTTTGATCTTAGTGAGAACATTGGATCTATGTAGAAGTAGCAGAGGTAGCAGGATGAATAAAATAACTTATCCATTTTCCCTGACATTTGATACCTCCTCAGTGCTGTAAAAGACACTTGCGGGTTTATTTTTCGAAACAAAAAAAATGCAGCTGCTCTAGTAATCTCTGCCTTAGCGTATCCTAATGTGTCGTGAGATCGCTGGATAACAAGGGACAGCATTGTATCATTACTAATTGTAACCCTTTTCCCACCCGCCACTCACAACCTCCAAAGACAGATAGAAAATGCTACTAATTATAAATTTGAATAGGATTACTAGATCTGTGTAATCAGCTTGTGGTCTAATGAATTATTTGAGAAAGAAGATACCTAATCACAGAATGTGTTTATGTTGCTGGGGACATTTGCATTGCAGGATCAGACTAGAAGCCCAGTGCGCTTCATCTCTGAGGGAATTAGGCCAGTAAGCATGTTGTAGACTGATACGCCTTATAATCCATTTCTCCAAGTGTAACCTTCAGTAGCACAAAGCAGGAACTCTTCTCCATCGCACAATGTGGAATGTGTTCTGCTTTTATTCAGTGGCATCACAATAGGAGCATAAAGAGGAGTTCATCCTGTAATCACTTGCCCTCTGTTTCCTCCATACAGACAAAAGAGGTAAGTGGCAGCCCTGACGTGTGTTTACGTCCGGTGTGCCACTGTGACATAATGAAGCATGTTTCCTGGCAATAGTCATTTATTAAGGTTGCTGTCGCCGGAGCCCTCTATATTCTCTTTGATTAAATGTGTGTTAATTGATAGAACAACCCTAATTAAAGTCACTCTGGACTTCATTAAGACTTTTAAAATTAATGGAGTGAATGCTGAGCTCTGCATTTAAGTTGCACTTGGGACAGAAAGGAATAGACCTACATAAAATAGCCCACCATGAGCCTCCAGGACAGCTTCAGTGCTTCCTGGCATTGATTCTACTAGAGGGATGAACAATTCCTGTAAATAAATCTCCTCATTTGGGGTTTTGATGATGGTGAGAGTTGTCTGTCCAAAATCTCTCATGGATTATGAACAATTGGCTGAGATACTGCACAACACCACAGCATATGATTCACATAATTTCCAGTCATTCACTGACCCCTGGATGGGTATATTGGGCTGTCTTTCTCTCTCTCTCTCTCTCTCTCTCTACATTCAAAAAAGTAACAGTGGACTGCATTCGATTTATCAGTTGTTTATGATCTACTGTTGTGTCAAAGCCTTATATTTCCAACAGTATCTTTTCCATGCTCTGTCAAGCACAGCATACATGGTCCTATCTCACTGCTGCCACCGTGTCCTGTCCACACCACGCCATGCTGTGCACCACAGTGACATCAGGATTTAGCCACAGCTCAGGTTTGTCAGGCAACATAAACCAAAACGCATCTATCTGAGACTGATTCTGATGGAAACCTTTGCTTTGGGAGATACAACACACTTCTACACTATATTCTGCAGCCTTCTGAGCATATGCACAACCGAGGATATGTCAGTATAATCAAGAGTGCGACCAGTATTATTATTTATATTTGAAGACATTTCTTATTAAATAATAGTAACATATGGTCTCAGGATGGAGGTGTATAGGAGAGCAAAGAAAGAAATGTCCCTGCTCCAAAATAATCTCAGCATGGAGGAATTGTGCAAGGTGAGAGCAGCACTTGAGAAGTTAAGCACAAAGCCAAGAACTGATTAGCATTCCAGGAAGAGAATAAGCACATTATTCAAACAAATCAGTGGTGGAAATCATGCAAATTAATGCAAGATTTATTTTACTCAGGCTGGTTAAAATTATGATTAATAGACAGAGATGTGTTATTTTTTTTCATTTTGTTTTCCTGGCACAATGTTAGAGGATAGGCAAGTAGAGAGTCAACAACGATTCATAGCCTCCTCCTCACTCCGCTTGATGCTGCACCTACTTAAAATTGAACTAAACATCTGTTCGCTGTGGGAATATGAAACATGATCATTGAGTAAACACAGTGAAAGTAAACAATATTGCACAAAGACAGGCTTGGGTAAACTTCAGTCACTGTTATCAACAATCTATGTGTTTGTATGTGTGTCTATTGAAAACAGCTTTTTATATGGCCTTTATATGAAGGGCAGGTTCGCTTCAGCATCTGTTGCCAGGCAACAACAGGAGGCTTTAGGAAGTGTTCCACTGAGCGTAGACTGTTGCACTGAGTCAGTAGAGTTGGGTCGCTGGATGATGCCATTGTGTCTCGGTGTTGGTTATCCCATTTGTTAGCCCAGAATCATTGCCACACTGTGGACCCAGAAAGTTGCTGTACTCCAATCTCCAGTAACGGTAAATTCACGTTTTACTTTGGTTTTTGTCTGTTAACACTAAAATCGACCACCAAGATGTTTCACTTTAGGCATCGTACATCCCTACAAGTCAAGTCAGAGAAGAAAAGAATGAGAAAGACACTGACTGTGAAAGATGGAGACTGATTCTGCAGCAGATCACTGTAATGGAACAGATACACAGCAGAGTCAACCTGATCTAAATTGAGGCTTGATGCTGTGATGTTCAAAACCTGCATCAAAGGGTCTTAATACTTTCTTAAGCCATAAATTGTTCTGGTGAGTTGTCAAAGGCTGATCAGGGCATTTATTCACCTCGATTGCAGAGGGAACACAGCTCGGTGTAACCCAAGCTTGGATACAAGTTTTCCCTGTTGTATAAACATCAGAATCATGTATACTCACCACTCACCATGTCTCAAAGAAACCCTGTTTTCTCTTCATTGATTATTCCCAGCCGCTTTGCCATCTCTGCCTCAATCACATAATCAATAAGCCCCTCACTAATTGTGCATACGTTTTGCATTAGAAACCTTCCAGCAACTCAAAGGGCATAATCCCTCCCACCTCTGGTATATGTTCAGCATCAGCCAGAAAGCAGCATAACAGAAGTGACTAGAAATATTCATAAATAAAAACAATATTTCTCAGAGAGAAACTCCAAGCACTGCCTTCATGAAAAAAACATCTTTATTTGTTTATGTGCCAGATATCACTTAAAGGTCTATGGAACGTATCTGCAGAACAACAGAAAAAAAGTTCAGTAAATTATGTGAATAATCTCTCTGCATGTCTACATTTTCTACAAAACAAACAATAGCCAACCGGACAATAGCTGTCATTAGCTGTAAAGCCATATTATCTGCCTACCCCCTGGTGGCTTGCTGTAGTTTGTCATAAACCAGGGCTCATCTGTGTTAGCAGTTGAGACAAGGAACAAACTAAAAGTAATCGTCAAGTGTTGGGTTCATTTAGTTAGATAGTGAGTTATTTGATAAAAACTATAAAAAAAATAGGGTGAGACATCATGACTGAGAGCAGAGAGTAACTGGACAATAACAGCACCTCTCCATAATTTCTTTGGCTTCATTTTTGATGGGCGGAAGTGGAGGCTTGTGTTTTAAAGGACTATAATTTGCATCAACACTGAGAGTGTCAATGAGACATCAGAGCCAGGCTGGTAGATCCATGTCTCTGTCGTTGTTAAAATATTTTAATAATAATCACAATAATAACACACATTCACACACACTTAGTATTTGTATTTACAGGTATTTCCACCCCCCTATATTATTGGATCCCATATTACAACTTTAGAAAACACATGGATTTTGCTGTGGACACAAAAAGCCCACAATTGATTCATAAGGCTTGAATCAAAAAGTTTGTACATTTGTGCTTACCAGTCCCAGAGTAGGGCAACAATGTGAATCCTAGAAGCTTAGTTTAGTTTCCATTTACACATCAAAAACATCAGGATAAAGTCTTCAAGAGGCTTCCTCAGTACATTTGATATAACATAACAAAATTGCATTGCAATTATAAGTTTATTAATAAGTGGAGAATGATGCACAGAAAGTTGAAAAAAACACTGAGGGTTTGATGTACAATGATGCTTATACACAGCTGAGGCATTCAGCCACTGACATGAAATATTGATTCCAAACAAATGTTCTTTTATTTTAACCTATGCTGGTTCAAGAACCTGTTTGTTTATTCCACCAAGTTCTAATGCAGGAGGAAATATGACACATTGTCATACTGATACACCCACAGGTATGAAGGCTTAATGAAGATCTGTCAAATTTATACTTAATAACTATATGGGTTTCAAAGTGGTCTTTTTTTAATTTTAACTTTATTTAATTATCTTGAGAAATTAACCATTAAGACTCTGGGGTAAATGATTGTAGTTTTAACATATAATCCTTTGGTATATATGGATTAAATATGTGTTTCAAATTATGTGTTTTTGATCTGGACTGTAAATCCCCAAAAAAACAATGAATATTAAGTTATGAATCTATCTATCTATCTATCTATCTATCTATCTATCTATCTATCTATCTATCTTTCTATCTTTCTATCTGACTACAGTATCTAACCAAACTATGTGCAACAAAGTGACTGCTCATTCCAAGAGTCAGGCCTTTCAGGTGTGTTAATGCCTCCACACACTTAAACCCTCAAACAGTCCCGAGCTCAGCAGGCCCACCTCTCTCACCTGTAAGTAATGAAAGGATACATCCAGGCACCACAGGTTTCCTGTTGACCAGAGCAAAGGACAGCTCAGTCTGCTGGAACACAGCCGAGGCCTTGATGAGATGCTGTCCAAAGCATAGGGTCAACATGTCCCACTGACTCACCAGTCTGGACGAGACACAAAGACAGCAGGTGGTCAATAACATCAGACTGAACAAGGTTTCTGTTCATTGCACACATCCACATTCAGCAGGAGGCCACCAATGAAAAACCGTACTGACATTTTACAAGAATGGAAATATTTAAATCACTATCAACACAATACAAAAACACACTCTAACAACATCATACACATACAACAAATGTTGCACATGACACATCAAACAATTAGAAAACAACTTTAAATAGCAAACATACACAATAAACAATAAAACCATTAAAAAGGTAGATGTTTTTCTACAACATTTCCAAAAAGCTTTGACATCATGACCCTATTTAATTTAACATGGCAACTTGACATGCATGTGACCATTTACATTCCTAAGCTCTGATGGTCATCCAGTATTCATAGATACAAACAAAAACCTCCTGTATTTTCTGTAATGTACTGTGTGTGATGACTTAAAAAATACATCATTGTTTCAGATTATGCTCTTTAATTATTTTTGTTGTGATCTGGATGACGCTTTGGATTTTTCCACATGGCACGGACGCAGGCAACACACATGGAAGGGACTGAATGAATGTGACACAGAATGGGGTAATTCCAGTTTCTTCTATGAGTTTTGGTCATACATTTCCTGAAGAACTTGGTGGGATCATCTCTTCCATCACATTGGGTTTGCTCCAAATATCTGATCAACACCTGAACTGACCACTGAACCCCTGTATCGACACTGTCATACAAAAGAAATAAGAAGTCAGTGTTCACTCCTCCGTTGAGTTCAATTTCTGGTCCATGGTATCAATATATGCTGCTAGTATACTTATATTGTATAGAGGGGCAAAACTGCAAGAGTAACTAAACTAAATATAAAAAATACATGCAGGTATTAATTCATTTAAAAAATGTGACCTAAATTGATATTTCAGTTTGGATTTGCCTTGTCTTGTTTTAATCCCCCTATTTATTTACCTATTACATTTAATTGTCCATATTTAAAACAAAATACAACTCCTTTCTATATTCATTTGTCATGTATATATTTATTTATTTCATGTAATATATTTTATTTAGGTCAGTTACATTTAGCAGCTCCTCTAAACTTGTTGAGGCAATAGGAGGCAGGCACAGCACGATACTGAGGTATGAATGCCCCCAACACCCTCCCACCCCCCACTGCCCCTTGGATTTACCATCATTTTCATATTTGGATCATTTGGCACTTTACCATGACCCATGTCACGTCACCTAATGATTGTGAGAGAGAGAATCCCCTTCAGTTTGACTCACTCTAATGGGGTTAAACCACACCTAAGCAATTACACGTCCTCCTTCTTGGTCGCCTGTGTGGTCTGACCAAGGCAGAGTGGGAAAGGAGGACGAAGGCTGGAGCCTGGAGTAAATCCCACCACAAGCCACACTCCCTTCTTCCTCCCATCTTTTTTTCTCTCTGCAGTCTACTACCTGCACTGCTGAGCCACGAGAGAGAGAGAGAGAGAGAGAGAGAGAGAGAGAGAGAGAGAGAGAGAGAGAGAGAGGGGAATCGCGTGTGAATTTGGATTTGTTCCCAGAAGACTCGTCCTCTCTCTCTCTCTCACCAGCTGTCTCTCCTGCATTAGTATTCCAAATGCTCTCTGACAATTCCACAATTAAGAAGTAGAATGCTGCAATTAGTTCACTGTGTATAGAGATGACCCAATTAGTGTTTACTTTACACTGATTTTATCACCTTTAATTTGTAAATGCCGACAGCCTTTCCAGCAACAAAAGCACATCAGATCTTTTTTATTGTATTGAAAATTCACTCAGCACATAGAGACGATAACCCTCACTGAGCACACAGTCAGTTTATTTTTTATTTAAATGTTTAAGTCATCTGAGGTGAAAATGTGCCAGGGTAGTTACAAGCAATTAAATCAACTTATATTTTGAAAGGCAGAATTAGAGTATGTCATTTCCTGTGGTGCACAACCATAAATGTGAGTTTAATTAATAATGAATGACACTTTATTTCTAGCCTTGTTCTAGCATGCCTCCAATCTTCGCTGTCATGGACACATTTCTTCTATACATTTCTTTAATAAAGATTTCAGATGACACATTTTTTCCTATACAGCATGGACATATTATGTAAATGGAGAGAGAGATGACTAGGAGAGAGGCACAGCCAATGTGTGCACTGTATGTTTGTTGACATGTTTATTTCCTTGTATGCAGCTAAAGCTTAATGAATGTTAACTTGTATTAGAGAGAACAAAAAGAAAAACAATGTAGACAAGACAGTATGATCCAATAGGAATTAACAGGGCTGCTGCTGGTTCATTTTTACAAAGCAGACCATGCAGGCAGAAATGGTTTTACAATTAAAAATAAAATGTTATCAGTGTGTATATAATTCCCAGCCATATCACGGATTCTCAGTGTTGAAGGAGTAACACGACATTATGAAAAAAGATGAACACCATGACAAACTGAGCCGCTGTGACCATAAGCAGGACAAAGGAAAAGACACAGCATATGTAGTACCTACAGTGTGTCCGACATGTAACACACAACTAAAAGACACACTGTGCTAAAACACTATGTGAAAATTGTATATTTAATATTATCAAGACGTTCAAAAATATATGCAAATGACACCATTGTACCTCACTTACAACCAGTGAGTATTCGTTTCAAGACCGAACAGGTTCCGCATTTCCTTAGGGCTGAGAGAAAAGTTCTGTTTAGTCAAGAAATGTTTTACCAGTTTAAATAGAAACTTATGTATTTTAATACATTGTCGCAGCCATCAGTGGTATTGCACTGGGACTAAAAAGAAAAGTAAAATTGCACCATGCTGCTGTCAGCAGTTTAACCACCCTCATGGCAGACAAGATGATCGAATCAAACGCCTCTGTCATTGAAAACCTTCAACGATGATCAACTGTGCTTTCTGTGAGCGCCTGCACAGCTGCACCCCTTTTGACAGTATTGTAGATTTTGAACGTATTCATCCGCTCTCTATGGTCTGTACCAACCTGTAGCTGGTGAATATGATGCCTTTGGATCTTTGACTTGACCCCCCACTGAGCCATGAGTTCAGCTCAATCACTAGCCCATGCTGTTTAACATCTCGGACCAGTAAATGGGTATTGATTATCACACTATGGCTTTCGTCAGATTGGAGGCAGATGCCCAGAGCCAATGATTTTAACAGCCCAGTGTCATGGTGGGAAAGAAAGTAGAAAAATGGTGATGCAGTGCTTTCACCTTTAAAAGAGAAACTCTGAAGAAGGATGGATTCTATAGTTCCTACACACCACAACAACAACTGCTAAAAAGAAAGAAAAACATTAATTCAAAAATAATTCATATCAGCACCCTTAGCATATTCAGTGACACACCTCAAAACCATGACCCACAAAGGGTCAGTTCTTTTGGATGCTGCCTTTATCTCTCTTAGCATCCATTCTGAAAACCCCCAAGTTTGTGTTGTACGTCATATAACCTGCTCACCAAGGCTGGTGCTTCGAGGTCCTCCATTTATTCACCCTTATTGTTTCTTACTTGTCTTGGGGTTATACCTACCTGTATTTAAAAGGAAAGGGCTGTATGTCTTCACCCACAACCTAATTTGCTAATTTCAAACACTTGAGGTCTAATTAATTTCATGCATTCAGTATTTCCTGTTTTTTCTTAAACACTTCCTGCCAATTAACTTCCCTTTAATACCTCGATCGTCTTCACCTGGTTCGCACACTTCTTGCTTTTTAACCTCCCTCAGGACAGGGAGTGGACTAAACCTATATAAAGTTTGCCTGGTTCCGTTGTTCAGTGTGTTTGGATTTGTGCCTGCTCAACCCTGCAGACTCTACCTTACACCTTGGACACCTTGTTAGAATGAGAGATTTGTGTGTGCAAAGCATCCCATGTAGATTTATAATTTTTCACTTTCTAGTTTGCTGTACATGGAGAAAATAGGTGAGACCCTAACTCTAGCGGAGCAGCTAGGCTCACGCGCTTTGACCTGATAACCAAAATGAAAAGCAACATGTTCCCTCATTTGCACACGTCCCGCTCATGCATCCAGTTTGGCCCGGACATCAAAGGTTGAATTCAGTAGATAAAATTGATTCTGCCGGAACAAAAACAGCCTTCATCTTACATTCAGATTGATCCTGTGTGGATATGCTCTGATTCTGCTTCTGTTGAATCCCGTTGGATTTTAAAGGAAAATATGACTTCAACTTGGTTAGCTACATTTCAATTAAAAGGAGGAAACACAATGGAGACTTTTTGATGCACCCTGTAAGAGTAACAATATAAATGGTGTTGCATAATATATTGATTGATTGAGTGTTGCTGATTGTGCTGTGTCCATTCAAATGTCTGTGTTCGAGAGTGTAATTCTTCATGATGGCTTTTTGGCAAACTGCTGCAATATGCAAATATGCTGCTTTCCTGTGCCACAGCCACTGTTTGACTGAAGCTTGAGAGAGTGTGTTCAGCTCAGCTGCTTCTAACTTAATGCACTGTAAGCCTGAGGGCAACCTCAATTACATGTGTAGCTGGTGTAAATGGCTGCCACCCACATCTCTAATCTCAAATTGCTTTTCACAACATAGATCCACACTTACAATTGTACCCTCCCCTTGATATAAATGTACACACACACAGTCATGTCTCCATGACACCAGTGGACATATCATTGAGTTAGTTCTCACTCTAACCTTAATTGACTTGCCTAACCCTAATCTTAACCTTAAATGAAATCTCCATCATAAAGTGATATAATTCACTAAATGGGGATTTCCTTTTTGTGGCCGTAATGTGACTGTGTAAACAGATTTAAATCCCCACAGTGTGAGTTGTCACCCCAGCCAAACCACATGTGACCACACAAGTGTAGAATGCAACTGCAGGAACCAGGATGTTATAAATTGTCTTTCTGTAGGATACTGACACATGAAGAATTAGTATGCAGTATGAACATATTTTATTTTGTGAAATCATAGGATCCTATCCATCTCAAACCCAATTCAACAAATAACCAAATAATGCAAATGAAATCCTAGACTACACGGGTTGAACATCCAGGGCTTGGACATTGAGATACGGGGATTACAGATTCCTGGGTGTTCACCTCACACCAACACAGACATCTTGTACAGGAGGTGTCATAGTCATCTCCATATGTTGAGGCAACTGAGGTCCTTCGGAGTGTGGTGGCTTCTGCAGTGTTCTACACTGTTGCCTGTGTAGATGTAGTGTGGATGCACTGAGAGGGACAGAAAAAGACTGAACAAACTTGTTAAGAGGGCCAGCTCGGTCCTCAACTGCTCTCTGGATTTCACTGAGGAAGTGGGTGAGAGGAGGATGTTGGCAAAGTGAAGATCCATCATAGACAACATCTCTCACCCCCCACATGACTCTGTGGAGGCCCTGAGCAGCTCTTACAGCAGCAGACTGCTGCACCCACAGTGTGAGAAGGAACGCTTCTGCAGGTCCTCATTCCCACTGCTGTCAGACTCCACAACACTATATATAACTTTGATTAAATTATGTTTTTCTCCTGTCACAATCTACTTATGACTTAATTAATTTGATTAATTTTAATTATTTTGACTGGAAAAAAAAAAGTGTCTTATTGCACACTATTATCCAATCATTATATACCACTGCTCTGTACTGAAATATTGTTTTTCTATGCAAACAATATTTTTCTGTAGTGAAAATATATTATTATTCTTTTGACTTCTTATATATTTGTATTCTCTTGTCTACCTCATTCTCAATTGTCTGCTCCTGTATCAAAGGAATTTCCCCAGTGTGGGATCAATGACCGGAAAAGATGACCGGAACATTGCGTCCTTTACTGTAAAGTGCTTTGAGTGGTCATTTAGACTAGAAAAGAGCCATATAAATAGAGACCATTTACATCTTGCAGGCACGTTCATTTTATTCATGTATTTATTTCTAGTCAGCAAAGGGTTTTATGTGTGATCCTCCACATCAGTTTGTATTGAAGCAACTTTTCTAAACCCCATCCAGCTGAGAACCACACTGCTGTCTAACCCTAAGCCTAACTTTGTTTAATACAGTAGATATCGACACACACATCTTATCTAGAATGTAGAGGAATTTATATTAATTTGTTTTTTAAAGCGTGGTTTAGAATGCAAATAGTGACGATTTTCTTGTTCATATCCTCACTGCTAAATGGTCTAATTAATTTGTCCTGAGGGAAGCTGTTCAGGCAAAGTGAAAGAATACTGATAGTGTCATCAGAAAATAAGCTCATGAACAAACTTGACAGAGGACTACAACCTTCAAGGTACTGCCAATCAGGTAGCAGCCGGTCCTTTTGTTCTGCTTGATAAGACATTGCACAATCCATTGCGATCTAATAAAAGCTTGTTAAACTGTGGCCTCGGCCTGCTTAAAAAAGGAGATCACACTTATTAACTGGGGTCATTGTAAAACCAATTAACCAAGAGTAAATAAAGCCCACATCATTTCACCTGTCGGCCGTGTCAGGTGGCCAAGTGCCTGGTTAGGCAATAAGAGCTTGGCCATTGAAACAAGATTTAATCCCATCTGCACTCCTTCATAACAAATTTGATTTAGCCAAGCAGCAGGAGGACAGCCCTGCTATCAGCAATTTCCTCTTTTCTGTGGGAAGGAAATAACTGATGAGGCAGTCTGGTAACAGGGTTGTCTTGGTAAAAAGCTCACAGAGATAGAGAGTAGCATAACACTGCTTTTTAATTAAAGAACTACATCTGCAACAACACCTTTGCAGTGCAGCTCACCCATGTGTATCATACGCAACAGAAATGGGACTCTCATGGTGAAAAGGAAATCTTATTTAGATTCAATTTTCTGATGGGAGGTGGCTGAACAGTATATCTGTCAGGCACATTTATCAAGTCTTTAGGCCAGAGTGAGCATTACACACAGAGAAATGTATAAGCAGATAGCGGGGGAATAATAAAAGGCGTAAAGTGTGATGCGACCAAACGTGGAATGGTGAAACTCTCTCGAATCATACAGACATCATGGACTGAAAACTATTACAAGATTTTTAGATTTCAACTCATAAATAAATTAATACATAATACAAAATACATTCATTTATATTCAGTCATAATCTCAAACTCATAGTTCATCCATCCATGCATTTAACTCCATATTCATTCTTTGATAGGCTTAGATTTACTCATGCCATTAAGTGCTGTTTCACTGTTTCTAAGATGTCTGTACACCAAAATCTGCATCTTGAACTACATATAAACATATTTATACAATAGTGGATACTGTATATGTAGGAGTGTGATTAAGTATAAAAACATCACTACATCACTACAGTTCCATCTTGCAGGCATGTTGTGTGAGACAGTAAAGTGAGACAGGATGTGGGAAAGCAGAGTAAGGGAACAAGATGCAGTAAAAGGTCCAGGTGGCCAAACTGGGTAATTGCGCAGTTCTGCCCATGTGGTATGCATCCTAACCGTTCAGCTGTCATGCCACCCTATAACTGCAGGTGATTGGTAATGTCATGTTGTAAGAACATTTCTATGATGTCACAAATGCTTTCAACATATAAGAACTATGACAGATAATGTATTACTGGCCCAAAACGAAAGCATTTACAAAGTTAATGAAAACAACTGCATGTGGCTGCTTTTCCCATGATGCATTATGTTCCATGACAATATCACAAGGCTGTACCTCATACCCCAAATCTTTCTCAGCATGAGTAAAATTGTTTGGATTCCTCTGCAATGCATTAAATTATATTCTACAAGGCGACCTCTCATGAATCCAGTATAGTCAGTTTGAAGAACTTTATCCAAGTAACTCAAAGGACTTGCTACGAGAAGTATATCTTTAAAGGCCGTGTAAAGTAAAGTCAATCATATTGAAGTTTTACCGTTTTACGGTATTCCTTGAGTTTTAGGAGAGTCTGAAGGTGGTCAGGACAAAAGGAAGCTGTGAATGGATGAGACTGCCATCAAACACAACACTGACAATTCGTTGAACCTTGTAGTTAACAGCATATACTGTGAAGAGGTTGATTATTTTTTTAAACTGCTACAATCTCTTTATACATCTAGTTGTGCCTCAAGCCATCACTGGATCACAGTTTTCCACAACAGCTTCAGCCACTATGACATTAGCCACAACATAAAATCCCCCTGTGGTACGAGGTGGAGTTGTAGAGCATACTCCACAAAAGTTCTTAATGATAATTACAGGGCAATTAGAGATACACTGGCCTAAATAGTTTTGGACTGTGATGAGAAAACCAAGACCAAACATGGCACTGCTACAGTGGTCTTAAAACTTGATGAAGTGGGGACAGAAATAATGACTATTTGGAAACCATACTGCTCGTGTGGTGTCTGCATATTCGACTCAAAACGAGCTCATTTACACCAGGTTTTAAGCCTAAATGTTCGCTGATATCTTCCGAAGAGGCGCATTCAGGGACCGTCAGAAATGCTAAGTCCGCTAGCTTAGCCACATCTGGACTACATGGTGCAAATGAACTTGTTTCGAGTCGAGTATGAATGTCGGGGCTTGCGGACACTTGGATGACACCACACAAGCAGTATGGAGGCATGTTATGTGTTTTCTGTTGTTTTATTACGTCTGAAGCTTTGGTCACTAATGTCTTCAATTGTATTGGATTCTGCTGCAACGCTGTTTACACCTGAGACTCCACAAAACACTCTGAGAAGTGTTTTGTGGACTCAAACACTTCACCCACCCCTCCATCGGCACAGTGGTGAGTAGATAATAAGTAAATTTTCCTTTCTGGGTGAACTATCCCTTTAAACATTAATTTTATAAAAAATCTCAAATGACAAATGAGCAAGAGAGCAGAGTAAATAATATTCAGACATAGGTATAAAGGGTTTCTGTCATGATGAGGTATGCATATTTTTTAAGTGGACATTTTTTTTGTGTATTTGTGCAATCTGGGGATTGAAATTCCTTTTATATTTATTGTGAGGAACAGAACAATCACAGGGATTTAAGGAATAAACAGAAGAAGAAGAACACCCATTCATGCATGCATTATCTAAACTGTTCATCCGTTTTTCAGGGTCGCGCAAGAGGCACGGTACACCCTGGACTGACCTACGGTTTAATTTAGAGTGCCTAATTAACCCAACTCCTATCTGCATGTCTTTGAACTGTGGGAGGACACCAGGGTAGAATAATGGGAGAACATGCAAATTCCACACAGAAAGACCCCGGCTGAACCTGGGAGTTTCTTGCTGTCAGGCAACAGTGCTAAACTAAACTGTGCTCCTGTTTACTTTTCTATATGTGACATGCCAGTCTCGCCTGGTCTAATTATGGTGGGTACACAAATGCACTGCAAAAAATGGACATAATCAGAATCAGAAATACTCTATTGAACCCAGGGGGAAATTGTGTGGCCAATTCAAAGTATATGTATATATGTCTATGGCAATCATACTGCTTGTGGTGATTTGTAAGGAGTAGACGGCTTGAACGTGTTCTGTGTTAATCGTTGATCTGAACTGGCCTTCAAACAAAGACAGATATAATCCAAAGGGGAAACAGAGCCAAGCAAACAAAGAGACTTTTGATGTCTGAAAACATCAGAAGAATTTTTGATCATATGAGAGGAGTGATTGCTTTACTCAATTTGAATGTAAGTGTAAACATAATCAGCATTCTGATAACACATGGACAAACGTTGACTATAGATCTGGTTTTGTTTGGTACTGCTGTAACTGAATAATCTTTTATTCAGACTTTGATTTGTCTAATAGAACCATCAATAACAATATTTTTGTTCAACAAAAATATGTAAGGGCACACCAGACAATTGAAAACGAATGATGTAACTTAATAGGCTGCATTAAATCCACTGTTTATCAAACAGATAACACAAACACTAATTTAAGGATGATCTGCCTGATCACACTGGTTACTGTAAAGTGATGTGAAGAAGTGGCACCCCCTGCACTGCTGCTGCTGCTCCACAGAGGCAGACTGTGGTTGCTCTGAATTTGTATCTATATGAATATTACTTATTTTGCCATGACCTCAGAATTCTAAGGGGTCATTTGCATTCTCAACCTCCATGGTTGAGAATTGAATAATATAGTGTCAAGAGTGAAATTCTCTGAAGTTTTCTAAAATCACATCCCCCCCAAAAAAAGAAATTCTACCCCTCTGCTAGTTATAGCTAGCTGCATTTGGCTCTAACTCAGGTGGAGCTTGCTTTGTTTACTAACATACCCATAAAGGATAATTCCTGTATTTTTCAACGTGGGCCCAATGTTATGAATCGGTCCAGTAGCAGCAGCCGCAACACATGGGCAGTGGCTACAATCTAATCTTGTGGGGCAACTACAACAGTCCATGAAATGTACCCTACAAGCGCTTTTAGTCGTCAATAAAAGGCTCAAATTGTTTCTACCTACCTAGGGTGCACCCTACCGTTTGCCCAAAAGTTAGCTGGAATCGACTCCAGCGCCCAATCCCCATCTAAATTTCCAAATTGACAGGAACGCAGCATAAGCACTTTAACTTGTCTGAGTATTTAAAAACAATGCTGGTAGTTTTAAAAATAAAATATCCAAATGATATGTTAATGGTCGGCATTTTGAAACGAGAAAGGCTTGTACCAGACTTGACAAAAACAAGGGCGCTGACACACAGCTGGGGACAGCTTTGGCTTCAGCAGTTAACTGAGTCTGGAATTGGAGCATTTTGACCCTTCATGAAAGCAGGAGTTGAAGTAGAGGTTGTTTGAAGAATACATAAACCTTGAATCTGCCCATCATAAAGGCAACTCCAAATGCTTCTTGATTGGGGTGTGAAAGTGTTAAATCAAAAAGATTTAGTCTGACACTGCACATATAGAGAAAACTCAACACAGAAAGACTTTGAAAAGAGCTTCCTCTCTAGTGTGTTGAGCCAATCGTTTAAGAGCAGCTTTAGTTGATGGGGCCATCGCAGGTTGACCACGGTCGGCTCTTCTGCCAAGCAAGTCTAGAACAGTGCAACTAAATGAGATTATCCCTTGCTGTGAAGCTGCAGAGCAAATATTGTATATGTAATTACAACTTGGCACACCAAGTGTTATTATTACATGTTGTACCAGGCCCTTAGAAAAACACCAAATGCACCCTGACCTCAACAACACTGAGGCTGGGTTCTTACCTGGTCCTGTTAGACTTGGTTAGATTGTTAGATTGACTCTCTTTGAAGGCTTTAATGTTTGACACACATTCAGTTCTACACAGAATGATGATCACAATCACAGAATGATGATCACAATCAGTTGTCTGGACAAGTTGTTTCTATTTCTCAATAACATCATCCACACTTTCTCTTGTAAAGCACATCGAATTCTCTTGTTACTGAAATTCTTCCATTACACCGGCGATCAGATGCTGAAACGGTATAAAACGTATTACAGTAATGGAAAGCATTAGGATCTGTAAATAACTCTGTGCCTCTCAATGACGTTATAGCAAAGCAAATCAAGCAGTGCAATTCTTCCTCCATTAATTTGTCTTTCAAAGTTAATTCAATTTCAGCTTTTTTTCACTTGTAGTTATTGACCACAAGCTCTCTTAATCATTTCCTGTGAGATGTTAAAGGGGACATATCATGCAAATTCCACTTTGTTAGTGCTTCTACAGGTTAATGTGGGTATCTGGCATGTCTACCAACCCAAAAACTCTGGGAAAAAAACACTCGCGCGTTTTGTTATAGTTCCTCTAAGTCAGAAACGTCATGCTTGAGCGACTCGATTGAGCTTCCTGGGTTTTGTGTCGTAACAAGGCACTGGAAGTCTCCCTACATGGTCTTGGCCCACCCCCCACCTCATCCCCCCCGCCCCCCCACACTCGTTACGCCGGGTTTACACCGGACGCAGCGAGGCTGCGAGGCAGCGCAGCGCCATTCCCAAGCACGCAGCCGCCTGGCTGTTCACACGGGACGAGCATTTCTCCGCTGGTCAGCCCGCGATTCACTCACATGTGGCATTTGTCTGGATCGTTGGGACTGGGAGGCTGCAGCAGTTGCTCGGGCGCGACCGCTCGCTCTCCCATGCGTGAGCTGGAATTTGTGTCAGCGCCACACAGCCAGCAGTGTGGAAGACTTCCGCAGTGTTCAGCGCTACTGTAACACTGGCACAAACAGGACCCCCACTCGTTACGCCGGGTACACCGGACGCGGAAGTGCCGCTGCGAGGCAGCGCAGCGCCGTTCTCCAGCACGCAGCCGCCTGGCTGTTCACACGGGACGAGCATTTCTCCGCGCTGGTCAGCCCCATAGACTGTATATATAAGGTCAGCCCGCGATTCTGCTTTCTCCGCTTGTTGTTGTACCCGTTGAATGTCGGGGTTCGGGGGTAAATGATGGTCTTCATAGCCCCCCACACCTCTCTTTCTCTCTCTGTCTGTCTGCTTGTGTGCTTGTAGTGGATGGGCAGAGGGGGACATTTAATTATGTGATTGGGAAAATTAAAACTCCAGGACAACAAGGGGAATACAAAGTATGGGATGCATATTTGATAATTTATATCAGGGCTGTTTTAGACAGGGTAAAAAGGGTGCTGTTTGAAATGATCCTTGTGGTATTTTGACCAAAGTATGTTACAGACATTTCATTAAGACCCCAAGGAACCATATCAACTTGTGGTAAAATGGGCATGCTATGTCCCCTTTAAGTTAAAGCTGCTGCTCCAGCTGGAATGCAGGGGTTTTGATGTTTTATACATCTGCTGTCCCTCTTACATGAATTTCACAACCACACATGTGCACCCAGTGCATGTTAAAGCATATCAAAATTAAATTATTCAGCGCACATCAAACAGCATGGTGTTCTGAGTGGATAGACAATCACAGGAGTACAGGCGTGCCGACATTGATCTGTAATATAATCTAGGTACTGCACTCTACATGAAACAATTAAATTTGACTTTAGAATTACAGGGTTAGTTCAGGGTTTAAGGGGAACTATGAAGTCTCTCCACACTCCTGACATGTCTGCAGTGTAACAGCCAGCTGTAAATAAGTAGTCACATCCTGCATTAAAACCCATTATCACCAGAGAAGCTGGCTAGCAAATCTTATCAGGAAGTCCTCCCTCCCCGAGTCAGGGATGCTTGAGAGATCACATTAAGTTGTGTGCATGAATCATTAGCACAATGTGCCTTGTCGGCACACCATCTCCAGGAAACAAGCATTAGCACTTGAAATGAGATTAGAGTAAGCAAAAAGCATCAGAGACAAAAAGGACACACTGGCACAGGGAGGATAGGGAACCCCGACCAGAGGCTACTAACACAAAGACTTGGCTTACATCTTAAAAATACAGTAGACCCTAGATCCATGTCTGAGCTCATCCAATGCACAAAGCTATCTATTTCTCAATGTAATCTGGGTAAATCAAGGCTCTTTGAAGAAAGAAAACAATCGAGCTGAAGCTTCTGAATCTACTCCACTGAATTAGCATTGTACATTTTTCAAATTGACTCACAAAGGACCAGAATTGATGCAGCAGGGAAATTTAGTGTTCTTGCATGAATTCTACTTCTTGTCAAAACCAGGCACCTACTTTACCACAATGCAACTCAACAGTTCAGTCTGAAATTCTGGCTTGCTATGCTGGTAGTGTCTAAACAGCCTTATAGTCTATAGCCTGGAGCAGAGATGAGGAGCAAGCTACAGAGATCTTGTAAGCTCAAGTCTTTCTAATTCCACACCCCCATTTTTTTCTTTCTATTTTCAAACTTGTATTCTTTAGCCCCAAATCTCCTTCTCTAGCCACAAAAGGCTACATGTGACTTTTTCACACATCACACATTTCATAATAGAAAACAGACTTTGATGTATAAATTCATTGGAGCCCCCCTCTAGAATCAGAGCTAAGCACTGGGGAATTGTCTTTATTTTAACGTTATTCTGTATCTTACTTATTGTTGTTATTTAGAGTGGGCAGTATCATACTGGTGTGCTGGACTGCTTCTATTCAAGATACCTTTATGAGATGATAATATGGATGGCCCTCTTATATGTTCTTCTTCTTCCATAGCATATTCAAATTGTGTTGGAAAAACTTCTACTCTGTGTTAAGGTGCTCAACATTTTTTTTTTTTCATTCTGATTTCATATGTGGTGATGTTCACTCATAGTTATGAAAAAGATGTTTTCATCACTATTTGTCTCACTCACTTTTTTTTAAAGAGAGTAGTCTGTCTTGCTGTCCACCTCCTTGAAACTGAGGCAAACAAACCCGATGTTAGTATGTATTGTCACCTGGTGTATTTCATTTTTACTATGGAAAAAACAGTTCTTGGTAAAGACATATTGTAAAATTTCACATTTTAAATTAGCGAACATGCTTCAATTACATTAGACTTGTCTCAGCCTAAACCAGTGCAACCAGTGAACTTTGATCATGCCTTAGATCCAACACACAGTCAGACTTCAGACAGACAACTAACCCTTAATGAACCCAGCCCACAGCAGGTCTGCTGCACTGATTACATGCCAGTTTGACCTTTGATATGTTAGAGTCTTTGCTGCTTGTGTAATTTTTTTATCATTTGTGACAGATGCCAATATGCACCAGTGCAACATTTTCAGTGCGACAGGTTTATTGGATACAAAGCAGCCAACATTAAACCAGCTGCCTGAATTTGCTCCGTTTCTTGAAATCCAAATGGTGTTTGACTTAGATCTAAATGCCTGTAAAATATTTGTTAAAATTGTTGAGTCATTTATACCAAGTACTATACAGCTTGTCTGACAGATATCAAATGACTGTATTAGCCTTTTAGTAACAAATGGCTGTTGTGCTTTCGATGTTTTTGATGCAGATGCTCTTTACAGCACAAGGAGAAAAATCTTTAAGGGTTATGAACTGGTTTCAAACGTGGTAAAAACATTGTAAATTTGTCTAATATTCTTCAAAGTTTAATGTTTGTTTCAAGGGTTACATGGGAGCGGAAGACTGACAGAAGGGATGGGATGGTCTTTCCTAAAAACCCTGTCCAGGATACACGCAGGAGAGTTCACGAAATGTTTCTGCCTTCTGTTCCACTTTAGGGAGGAAGCATAAAAGTATCCACCTGTATCTGCACACATGGATGAATGGAAGTGGTAAAGGCAGAGGTTTTAATGGCGATTTTACTCCCACTGTTTATATAATTTCAGTAATAAGAGCTGAACTATTGTTACCCTAAAGGGTGGGCTACAAAATAAATTATCAATAAGAGTGCTGATTTGAACACAAAACATTCTCATCACCATGACAGTCTACAAACAAACTGTCACCAAGACCTTCTCATCTGAACATCAACTAAATCAAATGTCAATATAAGTGATCAGAAAATGAATTACAATGTGAAACTTTTCGCGCAAAAATAAAACTTAAAGAAAATACAGCTGCAATAGTGTGCTGGACAGCAATATTTAACCGTACTGTTACCACTGGCAACAGGATTAATTGAATGAATGTCATATAGATGTATGCAACCCTGAGACAATTGTGGAAGTGCAATTTGTACATCACACAGGTTGTGGTCAGACATCTAACGTCACTGAATAGCAGGTAAAATGGAGACTGCAAACTTGTGGGGTTTTAAAACCGGCCAAACTGGCTGCGGAATCACTTACTTTTCATTTCAGTGCCCATGTTAACAGATTAGAGCCATCACACTGCCTGCGGTTCAGCCGCATTTCAGTCACGTTTCAGTGTCCAACGTTTTGGTCCTGTGGGCCCTTACAATCCAGAAATATCCAGATCAAAACCATTGCAGGAATAATTCACTGTTGGGAGGATGGCCTTCTATTTAAACTTGTGTATCTATGCATTACAAAAGTAGAAAAACATTAAAATATGCAATATTAGCGACATGACTGGAAGAAATTGAGAAAAAGGACTGTAGTATTCCCTTTTCCACAAAAGGTAGAAATACTTCAACAGCCAGAATGCACTGGGCTCCCAGGCCTCTCTCCTATTAGATGCTTGATCTAAGCTTTGGGTATGTTAACAAATGCCAGCAGTGGAGCCAGGGTCCATGCACCGCTCATTGGAGTAAGAGGAAGTTTGTAGTCAACATCAGTTTGTAAAACCCAAATGTTCTGAAGTTTGCAGCCTCCATTTCAACTGGAGGACCATAAACTGAAAAGGAGGTGTGATTCACTTCACGTGGAAATCAGGAATGCTCTGAACACAAGCACACTTAAACTATTTGGAAGTCCAGGCAACAGAAAGGGGAAATTACACTTTGTTCATCTTCATATATTATCAATATTGTAACAATATAAAGGGGGTTGGATATCTAAAAAGTTCCCATTTAAATCTGTTCTTTTCGCTTTTATGTTCATGTTCATGTTTTGATACGTGCAACTTGCATGCTAGCAGAAGCCAAGGTTGAGGTGTCTTTGCATAAGAGCTAAACATTATGTTTAAGCATACATACTGCACACAGTGCTCACGTAATCAACATAAACACAACAGACTTTCCGTCAATACAACATTTCACATACTGTAAAGTAAACATGTACACACACAATAGGCACAGTTGTGATGCAGTGTGTATGGGAGTCCAAACAGAATGCACATTGGCAGGTCTTGAGAATGTTGCCCATTATGGCTTCTCCCTCAATGTTGATCTTGAATGAAGCTCAGCAAGGAGGATTCCAATGGCAATGTGGTCAAATGAGTCATTGTCATCATTAGATAAGCCCATGGTTGTATAGTGTTACCACAAGGTTTGAAGAATCAAAATGTATCAACTGTGGAACTGTCATAAGCTGACATTCACTAATGACAATTCCTGTTCTGCCATACAACTACAATTGAGTGAATTAAGACACAACTCCTCAAACTTAAATGAGGGTCCTTAGTCCCTACCATCAAATATGACCAACAAGACATTTTTGTCATGATAACAATAATAATTACAAATAATACAATAACCAATCCTCCCCTACAAAAAACTATTGTGATTATCTGTTTCACACAATAAAACAAACAGCAGTCTTGTGTGTGTTAAGCCAGTGTTTTGTCTTTTCACCATAACATCCACCAAACATAGAGAAGGTCACTCGACATAATTTGTAACCTGACTTCCTCTTTTCCGCCTTGTGAAAGGAAAGCAATCGATCTTGCTCCATCACTTTGAACCAACCCAAAACAAAAATGTCATGCCACTTTCAAACTCCTTTGCACCGCTAGCCGAGCTTGTTGATAGCCTGGTACTAGGCAGCCGATCTTCTGTGTGTGATTGGAGGGCTGCACTGTGGACGAGAAAGCCCTCAGTACCCTGTTCTTACTCTGCCAGCTCCCTAGGGCAAGCGCTCTTGGCATTCTTGGCAAGGCGTGGATAACACCCCTGATGCCACCCGCGCTGCACTGTTTTCGAGCCTGCATACTGCCGAGCTTGCAGAGGACACACCTGTGGTCATCACTGGGAATGGTGTTACAAGGAATACTGTCCCCAGCCTTGATGTGGCTCCTGCGAGCCTTTCTGTCTACAGCAGAGGCTTTGCAGATGGAGAACCAGAGTTTCATTTAGTTTTGGAGTTCATCATAAGGTTTGTGGAAATTCCAAATGCAATTTCATACTGCTGGCCTGACGTCAAAACCCTGGACATGGTTTGACTTATCCTTGCTCTTACTGCCCATACTATTATTGTTCATTTGGATATCAATGATATTAGACCTAAGCAAAGCTCTAACAGGACCAAGAGACACTAACTGACTCTGAATATTCAAGGTTCTGAATATTCAAAGCCTTGGAAAGCTCTGTATTCTATAAGTAATATCCCTCCAATGATCCACAGAGTGCTTCCCTATCCCATCCTACCATGCCTGTTATTCAAGTTGTTGAGACAACAACAATTCCATTGTAATACATGAAAAATGGTAAATAGGTCAGTCAACCATCAAAATCTGACTCTTATTCATGAATGACTCATGATTGCAATACTGATTCCCCCTTAGTGCATTTTGTCAGTGTTACACTTATAGTAAGGAGCGTTGTTTGCTCATAAAAGTAGAGAAGTACATTCAAAAAAAAAATTACATGTAAGAGTATTTAATTACTTTGTAGTAGAAGCTGATGTAACTTTAATGCAAATGAAAAAGGAGGGCATGAAAAGCAGGGAAAGTGCATAGCTCACAGTTTCTAACGGGCATGTGCTCCCAGGGCTCCCTGGTGAACTGAAGGCCGGTGCTCAGGAGGATGAGGGTTAGTGATGGACATGTGGGAAGACTATGGATCCAGCTGTGCTGTCTGTAAGCTAAAGCCTCACTTCAAAGTCCATCTCCCCATCCAGCAGCCTTGGACAGCCCTTGTTGAAATGCACAGATCTTAGCAGAAAAACCAAGGGAATCTACTGCAGATCAATCTGGCTAAGCCCTGCCATGGACGAATACCGATGATGTTCATTAAGACAGCAAATGCTCTCCAAGGTCACTTGAATCTCATCTGAGAAAGTGAACAGTGAGCCTTTAGGTAGTAACTGAGAAATGTGAAAAATGAACAAAGGGCCTCTAATGCATTCCCACAGTGATTCTGGGATAAGGCAAATTTCAAAGACCTACCAAACATCCAAACCAGCCTTCTGAGAGTGATCAAACTCTTGCCATCTGGACTCCAAGGCCCCATTATGGAACTGTTGATTAGAGAAGAAGTGAAATGAGCCTGAGCTTTTTCACAGGATACAAGACAAACACTTCTCCACTGGCTTGGGACTACAGCTTTGTAACATGTTGCTGTTTGTTTCTGACATTCACCTTTTTATAGCTGCTGGGATGGCAATATAAAGCTAACAAACACTAACAGCCTCCATAAATAGTTTATAGCACAACATCAGCATAAATTAGGCTTGTTATCACCCCCTGTACCATGTTGTTCACTTATCTTTACGATGCCATTGTCCTGACACTATTATAGGGCCTTTTCAAATCTTACCGAACTTTAGTAATATTTTTAATGGCTCAAATGACAGTTCCTGAGTACTGCAGACCAAAAGAGGGGCCCTGGTGAATATGGTTTGCTGTTGTAGCTTATTAAATCAGCATCAACACACCTTGTGAATATCAAAATCCATGTTAGGATTCAAGAGCACAGTAGCCTGTATTGAGAAGGAAACACAAGGTGTGTCAGACCTTACTGTGGTGTGCTGTGTGAGGAAAGTGGAATTGTTTTATCAAAAGGTGAAAAGTACAGCTCCCATGAGCAGGTACTTGCGTCATCATAACTTTGTTTCAGCCACATCCGTAAAATTCACTAAAGCTCTTTTCATAAATCATTTTTCAAGCTTTTAAGGCTGTATCCGCAGCTGTCTAAAAAGTCATCCAGTCGTCTCCACTGCAGTCAGTACAAACATGTCTGAACCAGCAGTGGTCCCTCGACTTCTCTAAGCGTGGCTCTGTGACATTTAGATTATATGGGGCTTATATGGAAATAGTGTTCATTAAAGGCCACTTAAACACAGGGAGGTTAAAAATAATAGTTCTTTCTTCTTAAAAGAAATACAATCTTAAAGTAAAAATCACAAAGTAAATCACATAGCATGTTTATAATAACAGATTGTTGAGTGATGTCTTGGATCTGATTTTCCATACAATAATGTGGTATTAATATGCTAATGCTTATGTTGCATATTAAAGTGGGGATTGTTGCTTTGTAAGTGGAATAATCTGAGTCTGATGAAGGTTTTCTTTTTTCTTTGGGTTTAACACAGACACATTATGAGCACCTAAGAAACAGCTTTCTCTATTATCCACACTGGCTTTCTCAGCATCACCTGTTTTTCCCCTTTTCTCTGTATTGCATGATTTAAATGGAGATTCTGAAGGTCCTACGCAGACAACAACTAGCAATAGCTGTTCATACCTGTGTCCTCATCTTCATGCTGCACATATTAAAATAGTGTTGAGTCATAACACTAGGGTTGTGTTTCTTCCCGAAAACAAGCAATTTTCAAACATACAAGAGCAATTCTCAAAATGAATAGCTTCATAACAAGGCTGGACATTTACTTATCAGCAATTATTTGGCCTCTGGACCAGAACTTGGAAGTTGTGGTTTAATGTAGAAATGGCGACAGGATTTCCACTGAAAGTTTTTGCAAAAATATTGTGCCAAAAAGCTGCAGCTTGACCAAGGTGAAGCCACTTATTTAAGCAACTATGAGAGGGGCTGCTGTAGGAAATTCTCTGCTGTATTGAACATTTTTTAGTAACCATGTTCTTTTTCTGATTCATCCTCTAAATACACTTGCGTCCATAACAGTAATTTTGAAGATACCCAGTCATGCAACAATTTGTGGTTCAGTTTGTGGCACCAGTGATCCCCAAAGTTTATTTTAAATTTTTTTTTTGGCTGGGGGGGGGGACGACTAATAGATCACCTGAATGAGTAACACCTAACTACTAATTCCACAAACGTCTGTCTGTCTGTCTTCATGTGGAACGCACATCTCACAAAGCGTTCATCTAATCGACTTCACACTTGGCATGTGGTCATGGGAAGTGCAGTGCTGATTTGATTTTATCATCAATATATCATTATTTGAATTTGTTATATATATTTCATACATACTTATCGGACGGGTACTGTACTAGACATGAAAACTGCTGAAGCCAGCCTGCATGAATTAGCATCAGTCAACAAAAAGGTATTCAATCCTTCAACTTTTTTAGAATCTCAATCCATGTTATCTGGTGTAAATACAGCCACTACACTTGAACACCTGTGCACTTTTTTCATCATTGATATTTGATTATTAAATTTGACTTTGAATGAATGTCGAAACTTTGGAAACTTTTTTTTCTGTTCTAATTCTTAACAAGCAACAGTCCTATGTATTTGTGGTATGAGAAAGCAGCATTTGATATGAATAATGCAGATCAGTATTTATGAGAGCACAGAGGTTTGATGTTGAAGCATGACTCTGCCATTATGGATGTAGGACAACAAACCAAGCAGGTCAAGTCAGGGGACAGGCTCATCCAGCTAGTCTCTTGTCTCTAAAGTCTTTCCACCGGCAGTGTTTGTACTTTTGCGTCGTTCTGCATAGCAGGGACTAAAAACCCTGCCTCTACAAGGCAAAATGCAAATAGTGTGGTACAAAATGATTTTTTAAAAGCCTGCGGTGTTGGCCATCCATCCTCAGGGGTTCACCTTCATCCCCACACCCCAAGTCTTTCAGCACGGTCTTGAATGTTGGAGCCGTCTCCTCCCTAGGCCGTCAGATAATAGCCCTGCGAGCATCCCACTGGATAACTGCCATGACACGCTGAATGCCAGACAGAAATAATCTCCTCCTGGTGATAACCAAGCAATCTCACAGCCTTGGGGAGCCAGAAACACTATTCAGGAGGCAATGGAACAAAACCAGGGCTGGCATGTAATGGGGCGGTGACACAGGGACCCAGGGGTTAGACAAATACATCCCTGTCACCAACACTGAGTCCACTGACTAAAGATGAACAGCCACCACTAAAAGTCTGCAAGGCATGTTAACTGGATTATTAGCTGGACTGAAAGCATGAGTAATGTGTGATTATTTAAATAATTTTTACATGTTGCTATAAATTATAATTTTTCAAGTGTGAATTGTATGCCGCCCACATTGCTCTCTGCCAACATGTTTTTAATTGCATAAGTGTTAGGTACTAAAATTGGACGTTTCCACTGCTTAGGATTTTAATGTGTGAAGACTTTAAGACTCGAACACATTGCAAACTGTTTGCCCCTCTGTTTTGAGTCATTAAACTGCTTTTAATTTCAAAACTCATCCCATTTCATGGTGTTCAGAACATTACGAGAGTTAAGGGCTGTTAGTTGATTTTGCTTTGATTAATGGAGAGGTGAAATTTAAGCTGCACATTAGACAAAAATTCAAATTTCAAAGACTGAAAAAAAAAAAAGATTAAATACACCATCAATGTTGTGACACCTAAATCTATATATATGGCATCATAATTACGAATATATCTGATTTAAATTTTACTTTTCTCATATCAAGACTTTATCATATTGAGTATATTATGAGCTCATAGTCACTAGGCCCATAAATCGCCCCTATTTTTCAAGTAAAAATCAAACCAATGGCTACCTGCAAGGAAAAAATCCTGGTATCAGTTAACATTAAGCCATTGATTTGGAATTGGTAGGTTATTAAGTTATCAGTAGAAACTCTTTGTGATTATTGTCTAACTTTCCCTGTTGTATATCTGCTGTCTCAAAACTCTGAATTCAAAGGTTCAGCTGAACTTAGCAGCAATCATAAATTATATCAGAATAAATTATTTACTATCACATTTACACAAAGAATGAATATGGCCTATATGTACATTTATATTTACCAAAGCATCCACTTAAACTTGTTTACAAGCCAAACAAATAAGAGCAGCTCAGCTCAGTATTAAATAGGACAAATCTGGTCCTGATGTAGCAAAAATAAAATGTCATTGTTCCCTGCTGGAACACACAACTACATTACTTATCCTTTTTTTCATTTTGGTTGATAGCATATGCTGATGAGGCTATGATGATGGTATTTTGTTTCAAATTCTCTACTAAGTTGCTTGCAACTTTGTTGATTCAAATGTATTATCTCAGAGAAGATTAACTTAATTAGTTCCTTAAGATCACCAAAATGTAAAAAGTAGACAATAAGTGTTTTAGATATTAAAGCTGCATTTCCTCTTTTTAGCACTCTGACAAGGAGTCCAGCTCATCATGTAAAGTTCTGTGGTTTTTTTGTGAAATCCTGCGAACAAACAAACAGACAAAAACATAATCTCTTTAGCAGAGTAAATAATACTTTGAGCTTAGTGGCAGCCTGTTGCAGTAGATCATGTTAATGTTATACATTTGGATTTAACACTATTTTCAAAATGATTATGGATATTGTGTGGCTGAAGAGTGATGATGCATTAGGGAAGAATATAATGGGTTTCCTCAATGATGAATATCAAATTCAACATCATATTTGTTCTTTGCAAAGACACATGGAGATTTTTCCTACTGGCAAGTCTGAACTGACATACAGTCCACTTGTGATTACATCACTCAATATGCTTATTAAGGCCAGGTATGAACAGGGCTTTGGATTAACACCACACCATTTCCTCTTCATTGTATTACTGTAGGTTAGGGATGAGCATTGCATATAGCACACACAAAGCATTGCATGTTTGCCCCTATAGCAATAAACAAGTGGAGCTCTGCAGTGAAAATGTTCCCTCAAGATGGGAATATGATGCAGGCTGACAGACGTCACTGTTCCTTTGTGGCATTCAGACAGAGTAGCAAAAGAATTCAACAACGGTCTAGGACTTGGCAGCATTTATGGGTGGTTCAAAGATTCACACACACCACGATACAAACAAATCACTACAGCATCAACAATTTCAAGAGAAGTCAGTCACTTTTACTTACTTCATCTGAATCTCTGTTCAGCAAAGTACAACGTGACTGTCAGTTCATTCGATATCCTTTTTACTCTGCCCCTGCAGCTTCAGACAAATTACTTGTGTTATTCATTTGGTTAGTAGATAATTCTATTCATTGTTCTTGTGATGAACCAGCAAATTTGCCTCGTCGAGTTCAGATTTATGTCAAAGTAACTATAGTACAGTAAAAACACAGGTCAAGGTCAAGAGGTTTTTCCCAGTGACCTGTTTAAGCAAAAGATAGACAATGATTAGGTGAAACTGAAGTGGTCTCTTCTTACATCTGCTTTCAGAACAGCATTCCTTTCGACTTTCAAAGACGTCAGATCAGTGTGTGTTCACACTACACAACTTGCTGACTTGAGATCAGGATTACAAGTTCGTTACAAGTTCACACCACATGGCTGACTGGTGAAAGGGGTCACACAGACCCACTGATCACTGGAAAAGAGACACAGTGAATCCAGTGATTCTCCTGCTCTTCTGTGTCCTCTCGCTCACAGTTGCATCAGGCTGGAGAAGAGGTGAAACTCTTCAGTGGACATCACAGTTATAAACAATAGAGAGCTGCTCCAACTGTATTTTCTGTCCGAATCCATGTGAGAGAGAGAGCAGTATTTTGGGAATTTTGCACATTCAGTATAAAAGCTGGGATCTCTGACAGGTGACTTGCTATAGCTAGCTACAAGTGTTCTTGTCCAACTACCCTTGACTCAGCTTCCATCGCACATCGTTTCTAATATTGCACAATATTATATGCATCACAGATTTGTGTTGCAAATGCTTGCACATAAAAAAATAACATCCAAAAAAATTAATAAAATTGTATTTTATCGTAAAACTAAGTGTCCCATTGAGGATACTTTAGAGAAAGTAGCAGCAGACAAAGAAACAACAGCCAAGTTGTTCCGCACGGTATAACCGAAAACAATAGGCCATTCACAGATTTTGAGCAGCTAGCTTACTTGCACTAGGCAAATCGGTTTGACGTGGGTTCCACACTGCATTCAAGGTACACAGCAAACAAAATGGTTGACAACGTGGCAAAGCAGATTAGGAAGAAGGTAATTTAAAACCTGATCAGTGAAAATGGCAGATTTAGCATCCTTATTGGGTTGCTCTTGGGGTCCCTTTTCTGAAAATCGTGACAAAACTTTCACTTCAAAAAGAGAAGTCAAAATAGTTCAGGCTTAACTGAAAACCTGGTTGTGCTGGATTGTTAGTCATAATGTGCCAATTCAATCCCATAAATGTGCAATATTTTTTGGGATAAGTGAAAATGTTGACTTGCTGGTAAGGCTAGCTGAAAATTCCAGAGTGAAACAAAGTATAGTTTCTTGTTAATCCATTCACTATTCATCATGATATTTGACTAAAAAGTGCTGGGCCAAACAACCAACTACTGATTGCCATTTTGCCCCCTCTTCCCCCAAATAAAATTTGTCTGGAGCCGCAAAACATATTTGATAACACAGATTATAAAGTTGTATATATAGTTATACTATATATATAAAAACTATAGTTTTTTGCATTTATGAAATTATAGAACGACAATAAAGAAAACTGTTGACATTTTATTGCTATTTTTAACTGTTACAACAAAGGAAAACACCAAACTCTTATGTAGAGGAGAACAAAATACATTGGCATGTGTAGGCCTACTTTGAAATAAATTAAACACAGAACTATGCTTTTTCGCTTGGTACTTTTCAGCAAATGCTGTGTGCTTGCTCTGGAAATGTCTTTCAACATTAGATTTTTTGTTGTTTGCTAATTTCTCGTCACATATCAAGCATACAGGTAAGCCAGCATCGTTGGCAGTGAAAGCAAATGAATCTGTCCACGCAGAATTAAACTCTCTATTTTCCTCCCAGACTTTTCTTTTTGGGGATTTATCCATAGTTAGCCTACCGAGGCCGGGGGTCTGACACTCAAGATTAGCCACCTGCAGGGAAAAGCGCTGGGCCGCAGACGTAAGAGGATGTGACGCATATTTTAGTTGACGAAATATTAAAACAAAAAGTGAGAGCAGGTCAGTCTAGAGGCGGACACAGACACTGAAGCTCAGTACAAACCAACTGCAGCTTCTGCTCTGATCAAGAAGCTGCAGCGCTGATCTCTGAGCAGCTGAGACCAGAGAAACTCTGTGTTTCACTGTTTCCACTGTTAAGAAGCAGCTTCACGTGAACGAGCTCTGATCTCACTGTGTGTGTCTCTGAGCGAGTGAGCGGGGGCGAGGGGGCGGAGCCCCGGGGCCTGTGTGTGTGTGTCTGTGTGTGTGCTGTCTGGGAGCACGCACACACACACACATTTGCCCGCTCCTGGTATTTCATGATGGCCTGATATGATGATGCTTTAGAAAATGAACGTGAACGTGACGTACTTTCATCATATGAAAACTGATTCGTTAAGTTCACCGTTCGCGAAAAATATGCGCGACATGCACAACACTGCACAGGGAGCCACTGCAGAGGGGCTGAAGAGACTCCAGAGCTGCGGGTTGCCGACCCCTGCTCTAAAACCACCAATAGAAAGGTCAGGCGATACCATTTCATAACAGCCATACATGTTCCCCAGAGAATCCATCCATCCATCCATTATGTACTAATCCTTTGAGGCATGTGGGGGAGCTGGAGACAATCCCAGCTGATATTTGAAGAGAAGAGGGGTACACCCCAGACAGGCTGCCAGCATATCGCAGGGCCAACATACAGTACAGACACTCACAATCACACCTACAGTTGATTAAGAGGCTCCAGTTAACCTAACCCCAATCTGCATGTCTTTGAACTGTGGGAGGAAGCCAGAGTAACCATAGAAAACCCAAGCAGACACAGGGAGAACATGCAAACTCCGCACAGAGAGACCCCGGCACCACCATGCTGCCCCTTCCCAGAGGATGAACCCACTCAAACTTTAAAGGTTGTACCACTGTCAGTGTAAACCTTTATCACTCTTACCTGTGAGGCTCTGAAAAGACAAAACTGTTGTTGCTTTATACTCTCTGTTAAAATTCAAGTCTTTTTTTGCACGACCACAGTCTGTAGAAAATAGTAATCGGGCATTGCACTTTTACTCTACTTAAATTAGAGGCCAAAAATGCCAGCGAAAATTTTATCTAATGCTTTTTCAGTTGTGAAAAACAGATAATCCATCTGCAGCCTGCATACAAATGCTCTGGGACTGCATCAGAGGACAGAAATATTATCAACACATTTAATCACAATGATTTCATTCCTGTCATTATTTTTGGATTTAATTAGCAGCATGTTTATGTTAGCCATAGGTGGCAACACCTCTGAAACATACTTTTAGATCCACTTGTTGCTACCAAGTAAACAGTAAACAAATCACCCGGGTTATATTTTTGGCAAGAACTGTATTGTTTTAGTGTTAATTATGTGTGACAGCATACAAACACATCATATAATTAAAATGATTATTCATTGTTTGCACATCTGCAACAAACAACACCAAGGGCAGATAGGGAGGTGAGAACTCAGTAGGCCTTCTCTTCCCACATCTAGGAGTATATACAGAGCCAAAATTCATAATAGTATCATTTCCCCTTTGTGTATCATGATACCATGAGATTAAAGCTACACAGAAAAAAAACCTGCGCCAATATGTGGACGTTAGATTCTTATTCAATTGGATGCAGTGCATGAAGTGTAAGAGAAATGAAGATTTATAGAGTCAGGCAATTACTCTAAGCCTGGTGCAGCAGCCCTTATTTAGCTGAATGGTAAGCTCGCCTTGCTTGGAAGAGCACTAATTACTGAAGCTTATAGGAGGCTTACACTAATCTTGATTGAATTTCTGAGTGTGATATGAGATCTTGCCATCAAACTTTTCCCACTGAAAAACGAGCAACTTTCAAACTGATGAGTACAGACAGATCCAACCGCAGAGTTTATTTAAATTCACCAACTATATTTCCAGAAAACAAACAAACGAAAAAGTGTGTGTGTGTGTGTTTATAGAAAAAAAATTCCAGTGTTGTGTTCTTGGTCCACTTCTTCTTAGTGTTTATAGATTGCATTCCAGTATCATGTTTTGAACCAGGCTTTCAGCTGTGCACCGATGATATACAGTCATATATAACATAAATGATTTAGCAGCCACAGCTCTTACAGTCCAAAGCAGCATGGTCTAAAAAGTTAAGACTTAAAGATATTGGTGGAAATATGATTCACAATTAAACTAAATTACAACTCTGCTGTGTTCTTAGAAATAAACTGTGGTAAGTTCCTATGATTTCAGTAAATTTGCTCCCATCAAACTCAGCAAACAGGAAACATGTATTTATCAGATGCAGTATGATGAAGCCACATTGGGACAAATGGCCTCGGATTTGGGATTCAACATGTGGTCGTCTTTACCCACAGATCAGACAAGGACCATTTTGGACTCAGGCTGAAACAGGTTTTAAAGAGGTCTCATTTATGTGCTGATGAGTTATGAGTGATTGTGTCTTATACAATTCTGTATCGTTGTGTTTTATGTATTTTAAAGGCACATACGCATATAGCATAGATGCTGCGGTAGTTGGCATTTATTCATGTTATATATTTACATAGAATAGATTATCTCTATATAATTGAACATGGTTTGTATGAATATATTTGTCAATATACAACATTTCATCTTTTTCCCTGCAATGTCCACTCCCAGAAACTGAAAAGGGATTATATGTTTTAGCATTTAACAATAAATAAAATGGAGAACAAATTATGCTATAGACATATAAGGACAGCAAATAAATAGTATATAATGATATTTTGCAGGGGGCAGTGTTGCAGTTTGTGGGTGAACATTTTAAGTAATTTCTTTGTTTCCCTCTACCAAAGGGACACATCAAACTGAATATATCAAGTATGTTTGATAAAGCCTCGGCCAACCCAGACAGGACAGGCAGAATGTGATGGTAATTAAATAGAGGCAACCAAACTGTATTGCTGATTATGAAAACTTGTCTCAGCACTCGTCCTCTACACAGTGTTTGGCCTTTAATCAGCATTCAAATTAATTCAACTTTTGCTGTGTCCATTGACATCTTCATTCTTGTTAAATACACCACTAAACTGAAAAGTTGTGACGATGCTACATTTCTCAGCCCTGGTGTTCCTTTGCAGTAGGTTTAGTAACTATGAGTCACTCGGTTTGATGGTGTCTCCAAAAATGGATGAGTGGTGGAGTGTGAGTTAACAATGAGGACAAACCAAAGAGGAATAATAAAAGGCCAAACACTCACACACACACACATACACACACACATATTTCAGTATCATACTGTATCTGCATATAAAATTGCCAATTAATTTAGATTTCCTTCCATCGCTGCTTTTTTCTATTTCGTTTTTTCCTACCACAGTGTCTGAAAGTAAACTTATTAAACTACAGTGCATCAAATGAATGAATTATATGCCTAGAGGGCTTCATAAATACATGTCACTGATGCAATGAAATTAACATTGTGTGTGGTTGTGAGTGTGTGGTGGTGAGTGTCATGTCTGGGAGCTGAGATCTTAAGTGTTTTGACTGGGTAAAATGAATTCCAGAGTACACCCACAGGGCAGCATGACTGAACAAATACAATAATTCAATTTACTCTGCAATTACATTCGCATTCAAGCTTTCCCCTCCTTTAATTAAACTGATGTACATGTCGTCTCTGAACAGACGCAAATATAATCAAATAAAATCCATCACAAGGCCCAATATTCCACCTGATAAACCAAATGAGGGATTTGGTATTGAGCATTGCACTTCTTTTTTTCTTAAGCAAATCAGTAAATTGCTAGTGTGAAATGATGTTCAAAGCAATATGCAGTTAACAAACTGAAACTAATTAACACATTTCAAAGGAGTTCAAAGGATGAGAATGAACACGACATGCATACTTGGCTTTGATATTGATATCAGTCATTCATATTTCAGTTGGAGACATCAAATGGATTGATTACCGAGAATTCCTAAATGTTTTTGGAGTGGGGAAGTCACTGAAAGTCACTGCGTGCCATCAAAAGGTACAACACAAAACAACCCGAGGCTAATGATTGCTTATTCATAGATCTGTCAACAAATATGTTATGAAGTTAAATGAAGGGACACCTCCTTAGTGTGAAGATGTTACTAACACAAGGGAAACACACACAGTTTTGTATTCTTCGGGCTAGTTATTGAACACTTTGATGTCCGCACAGGGAGGTCATGACAACAATAACAACAGTCAAGGACACAGAGGCAACAACTTAGGACAAGCTTCTAGAAGTGTATGTTATATATTTAAAATCAGCCT
The DNA here is from genome assembly GCF_022539355.2 of Hippoglossus stenolepis. Classification (NCBI taxonomy): domain Eukaryota; kingdom Metazoa; phylum Chordata; class Actinopteri; order Pleuronectiformes; family Pleuronectidae; genus Hippoglossus; species Hippoglossus stenolepis. The sequence goes on from NC_061485.1 coordinate 29,530,214, forward strand.
TAGATTGGAGTAGAGTGAGCTGATACTTGAGAAAATACGGCTTGTAGAACAGAAGGCAGCGTGTGGGATGGGTCTATGATACCTTTATTAGGAAATAGAAAATTAATAGTGTAATGTAGGCCATTTGTTGCTTCATGTTACAATGTGGAGAAGTAGATACAAAGGTGAAAAGTTAGGTTTCTTTGTATTGTCATTAAAACGCATTTAACATGACAATTACAGAGATGTGCGGACAGCTCGTATCGTCCCTCCTATACTGAGGGAACTGCTGCTGCATTAGATATAAATAACGTTCAGGTATAATTCTGGTTTATCTAAACCCAGGGCTTCAATTCACAAACTTGTCCATTATCTATAGCAGTTTTGAGAATATTGTGCCCTCACAATGCACTTAAGGAAAACCCCTGCACCTTTTGTTCATGCAATCATATGGGCATTGGCTAATATCTAGGGAAGCACCAATCTGACTTTCTCAGTCCCAATACGATACAGATACCTGGGATTTGTGTATCGGCCAATACCCACACATACAAAATTATTAGTAATCTGTAAGTCTACTTTAAGAGTCAAAAGTTAAACTTAAAGGCCACATGGGGCACAGGTGGAGCTCCAGATATCTTTTAACTCTTCTGATATCAATCAATCAATCAATCAAACTTTATTTGTATAGCCCATATTCACAAATCACAATATGTCTCATAGGGCTTTAACAAGGTGTGACATCCTCTGCCCTTAACCCTCAACAACAGTAAGGATGTGTTTGCACACTTTCTTGTAAAATTCAGACAGAGCGGTCTGAACTGTACAGTACTGTGAACTGTACCTTGGTTCCATGTGTTCAAGTAGACGACAGAAGCCTTCGTTTTCAATAACCGCTTTCACGCTGTTGGTTTGGCTGTTTGCAATGCATTTGCCAAAGTTAACTTCTTAGTCGTATTGTCTCCTTTTATTTTGTTCAACTGCAGGAACTGGGCGTGCTCGTTAGCATGATGCTTCTGGAGGTGCTTGATTAAGTTTGCTGTGTTGTATTTTGCAGTGCTACCACCACCCTTTGCAACATGTCCTTTGCAGACATTGCAAGTAGCCGTCGAACTTGTTAGTGTGAAACACCTCCATACAGCTGACTCTTTGACTCGCTCCATGTTGTTGCTCTATGTGTTTTTTGTGAGTCAAGTCTACTGGCATGCAGCGCGTGCTGCTGACACATGATGTAGCACGTGTCGCAAACAGAGAAATGAAATGAATAGGTCGTCCACACTATCCGATATCCGATCCAGCTGTTAAGTCAATATCTGGGCCAATATCCCATATTATTATTGGATTTGTGCATCCCGACTAATATCTCACAGACACAGGTCGGTAGCATCAGTTCATGTTCACATCAAAGATCAGAATGGATTAAAAATTTGACCTCAGTGTTGATTGTTGTTCATGCTTTTCTTTCAATAGGAAGAGTGGGTTTACCTTTTAATTACAAGGTTGGCGTATCGATTCTAGTCATCTACATTGCATGAACCCCAAACAGTGACAGTGGATGAGTGATGAATGATAGAGAAAGTGCTGCAGTGTATGAATGTGTGGGTGAATGGCACAACTACTGTAAATTTCTTTGAGTGGTCATCAAGACTAGAAAAGAGCAACACAAATACAGACCATTTAGACTTACAACACTCCATGGGTTTTACTCAGATTGGAGCCAAAAACAAACAAACAAGCCAAAAGAAAATCTTCCAGTAAGCAGCAGTTCTGTGTTGATGAGAGAGTTCAGCGGTGAATGGTCCCACTGATTGGAGCTGACACAAAGGCTACAGTAACTCAGATAACCACTCAGAATGAACAGCCCTTGAGGTGGATGGTCTACAACAGTAGAGACCACATCAGGTTTACTGTTGTGATGTTCGTGGACAGCTGAAGATCGAAAAATGTACTGTAGCCTGGTCTGATGAATCTGGATTTCTGCTGAGGCTGCAGATGGTAGAGTCACAATCTGGAGTCATCAAACATAATTCCACGAAGCCAACCTGCCTTGTGTCAACAGTCCAGACTGTCCATGGTGGTGTGATGGTGTGGGAAATGAGTGCTTTATATGAACTCCCACATTCACATCCTCATCATCTTTTCTCATGTATCTCAAATCCCACACTGGATTTCTTTTATAGGGTTTAAAAGAGAATGTGTTTTCACCTCAGCTGCTGTATCTGCATTTTACATCCCTCAAAAGAACACACACACACACACACACATGTATGGAAATGGAAACCTATGCAAACACATTCATATCCATACACTTCCCGGCCCCTTACTATTCCTGCGGGCATTAATGGAAAAACGAAAACATTGCTACACCATCACTGTGATTTACTGTGATTTCAGCTCTGTTTGCCACCGGAGGCGAATTTATCTGTTTGATTAGAATTTTAGCATAATTTATGGAATAAATTAACATGGTCACCATTAATGTATGCTGTGGACTAATTATTATTTGTAACATTCTCATAAAGGCATTAAACATACACATCAATAAACATGGCTGCAACATCTAAATGTTTTGTTTTCCTACTAGAACAGCGGTGGTAATTTGTATTTGTAAGACTTGTAAAAAGAAAAAACTCCAAATATGTTGTCTTGGGTGTAAAGCCCTCTTCTTCTAAGGATATCAAGCACAACAGATTATTTTTTTCTGAACTGACACAACTCACCATTGGACTCCCAGGGTGTAACCTCACTGCAGTGTAGTCATAGTGGGGGGGAAAGTGGAACTGACTTCCCAGGGCCCCAAATGGGAGGGGGCCCTTGAAAAGCCTGAATGCATGCAATTTCTGTATATGTCAGTTTCTTTCAGTATTGGCAAGATGGAGACACTTGGATGACACCACAGGAGCAGTATGGAGGCATGTTAAGGGTTTTTTCTATTTTTTTTTTTTTTTACGTTTGAAGAAGTGTTCACCAGTTACTTCAACTGTATTGGATTTGGCCGCAATGCTCTTTACCCCTGAAACTCCAAAAATGTTTCATGGACTCGAACACTTCACCCACCCCTCCATCGTCATAGAGGTGAGAAGATAATGAGTGAATGTTCATTTTTCCGGTGAACTATCCATTTCATACTTTATTAATTTCAGTTAAACATGATGTTCACAGCCACACTGCAGACAATTTAGTTTCTCTTCTATTGTTCCTGTTTATGAAATTGTATGACCTGTTGGATGAATGTGTTTGAGAACCAGAAGTATTTATTGATGTTCAAGGCCTTTGAAAACATGCTGAGCAAAAAAGTTAACACAGTGTAATGCCACCCAATTTTGAGGGCAGCCTTTTACAGGGTGTATTTAAACTCAACTTCATATGGGACAGACTTACAATGTAGATCCACTTACCTCTGTCTAAATATCAGAGACCAACTGTCCATGAGTCATGCCTTGTCAGTAATGTGTAGCATCTTTTTAAAATTCATGTTAGGTTTCCTGTTTTATTTTTAATGTTTAACTGTTGTGTTCCTGCCCTTGCGTTTCCTCCACCCACTTACCTGCACTTGCCAGTTTAACTTGTATGGTGCACCTGCTCTCCTTTGTCCTTTGTCCTTTGCCAGATGGTGTCTGTTACTCCAACTGTGTGCTTATCCTTCTTGCTTTTGTTCTCTTGCATTGCTTTATGGTTGTAGATTTTTCCCAGGTTACCGCTGAAGCCACCATCACAGATTCCCCAGTCCCAGTTGGTGGGAGGAGTATTTCTGAGGCGTGAGGCGTAACTAGAGTTAAACGAATTATGACAATTAATTGACACATTATATAACTGAATAGATTCGAATATATGAATGATTTAATACAATTTTAACAAAACTATTGAGTACATTTTTGAAAAAAGCATCACTTTAGTAAATCCAAATCTCTCTCTTTCATTCTGCAGGTATCTCTGACTCCAGAGCGGCAGGATCCAGTTACTGTTACGACTGTGGTCACTGTCTGTGAATTTGTCTATGGAGGTTTTGTTTTTGGAAAAACAGAAAGGATCTCCACACTTTAACAAATTTCCTTTCGGAACTCCGAAGTGCGTACCTGATTTTTTCAAGCTTCAGGTTAAATAGCACTTCCTTTATCCAGAGGGACGACTCTGTGACCCCCCTCAGGCAACTGCATCCCCTCAGGAATAATTCAGAACAGCGACATAAGGGATCAATTTGAACTGTTAATACTATAGAAAGAGCTTCGAAAATATCTTTCCAATACCCCTCCAGGTTGGGGCAGAGCCAGAACATGTGGATCAGTGTTGCATCTGCCGACTTACATCTGTCAAATGCAGGGTTCATTTGTGGGAACAGTTTAGCGAGTTTGGATTTGGAGAGATGCACCCGATGTACCACTTTAAACTGAAACAGAGAGTGTCGGACACACATGGAGGACGAGTGAACTCTCTTAAAAAATTGTCCAAGTTTCCTTAACATCTGTTATTTGTAAATCTCATTCTCATGCATTCCTTATACCAGACAAGGAAGGGCAATCCAAGTTAGAGATTAGCCCTAGTATAGATGCAATTGTGCCTTTGTCTGTTGGATTAAAAGACATAATACTATCAATCATTTTGTTGGGAGGCTTATTGGAATTGTGGGACAGACCCTGTAATATAATGCCTTATCTGTAAATATAAAAAAAAATGGGAACTGGGTATCTTAAATTTCCTTGACAACTGTTCGAAAGAGGACAACTTGTTGTCTATAAAGAGGTCATGAAAACATTTCAGGCCCCTCCCATGCCACACGTTGAATGCTATGTCCTGAGTTGAGGGTGGGAAGAGATAGTTGAATGCCACTCGGCTGGAAAGGCACATATCTATTAGGTTAAAATGTTTTCTGAATTGTGAGTAGATTCTAAGAGAGTGATTGACTACAGGAGTAATGTTAGACATGGTTACTGGTAAAGGCATTGACGCACCTATTAAAGCTGGTAAGGAGACAGAGCCAAAGAGATGTGTCTATATCCCTACCCAGGTGGGACAATTTTTGTCTAAATGATGGTGTGTCCAATATGACAAACAATGCAGATTGGATGCCCAGTAAAAGGGCCATACCTCCATAATTTTGTATTCTCTGTTCATTTCATTTTATTTATTTTATTGATGTTTTTGATACATTGTTTCTTATGTTGTTGTGTTTTTTATCTGCCGTGTGAAGGTGACCTTGAGTGCTCTGAAAGGGGCCTATAAATAAAATGTATTATTGTTATTTTTATTATTATTATCATGTTTTGCTCTTTGTAGGTAATCTTTGCGCAAACCCGGCTGTTTACCATTTCCAAATATATAATGTTTTTTTTTAAATGGGTAGTCCTTGTAGACCCTGAATGTGTGTCCCTGGTACATCAGTGTGCCTCTCTTTCTGGCCTCTCGGACCAACTGCTCTTTGCTCTGGAAGGGGTGAAGACAAAGCAGGATAGGCCGAGGCCTGCCCCCGGGACCCGACTTGGGAGCCAGGCTGCAGTGTGCCCGATCCAGCTCCGGGGCAGAGGAAAAAACGTCCTCACCGAAAGCTTCTTTAAAGTAAGGCCCTCCAGGTCAGTTACCTTAGCCTGAAGCCTCTGGTTGTCTGCTTGTAGCAAACCGCAGGAGGCCTCCACCTTCTCCAGACGCTGGTGAAGACGTCAGTGTGTTGTGGTGGCCGGTGACCGTTGCATGGAGTCCATCAAGTTTCTCAATCAGTTCTTTGAACGATGTTTTAAGCTCCGACAGCAGCGCTGACCTGTGGTCCGAAAGTAACATTTCTAAATCAGCTTTGTTAACAGCTGCATCAGCTACTGCTTTCTCACTTGGTTTGGCAGGTTTGGGAGGCATCCTCAGCAACAAACCGTATTGAGAACTGCTATGAAAGTAATAAGAAGAATCCCTAAGGTTGAAAAATGCAGGCGGGGTGTATTTAAATATAAGTACAGGGGGAGCTAGAGGTAGACGTGTCTCTTCTCGATGTACGCTGAACCGGGAGTCCCACCTCCGCTCTCTACCCCATTTTTCTGGTACTGAGTCTGCTACTGCTATGACAAGGTCTGGCTGCCTGTGAGGACTATAAAAATGTTATTGGTTGTTTGACGACACAGCAACATAGCTGATCCCCCCCCCCTGAGTGGTTGATGGCTATAAATAAAGGCTATAAAATCACTATGCAACCATCTCTGCATGGGGCATACCCCAAAATTATCAGCCTGTTTTGGTATGGATTAAACAAATGGCATTTGGTACTTAGTGAGCTTTATTATTTCAAAAAGTAATTGTATTACCTTTGGGAAAAAAGCCAAAATGTAACTCTTAGAGAGAATGTATATTTGCTATTATTTAAAATGATGACCTATTACTTCAAGCAGCAAGCACAGGAAGATGTTCAAACTAAAATGGAGGAGCTGGGTCTGACCTCTGACCTCCAGCTCAAGTAGTGTAAACCCACCCACCTACACCGGCTACTGACCACAGCTCCCGACTGCACCAGAACTGGCTGCTAACACAGTTAGCGTCGATCATTTGAGGTAGAGTTCGTGTTTAATAATGTGAAAAGCCAGTGGTGTCCGATTATTTCTGAGTTTTAGCTGAAGGTAGTGTGTGAGGTGACGTTAAATAGTGTGTAACACTGTGTTTTAATCTGCAGAACATGAAGAGACGTCAGAACAGATGTGAGCTGCTACATGAACTGTGGTGAATAACGGCTCCTGGACTGACTGTTAAACTACAAACTGTCAAACATTTGAAATGTACGAGCAGCTTGTGTTCCTCCAGTCTTTGGACTTTACTCTTATAGTAAACAGACGACTGCATCAAGTGCTGTAAGATTTATATGAAATACTACTTTTGTGCTTTCTCAATTCTAACATTTCTACTGTAAATTATACTTTAATACTATATTAAGCACTAGATTATTCTTCCTACAGTGAAGATCATGTTTACCTTGATCCACAACTGTATTTCATTTTTTGTTGGATTATAAATTAGTGTAGTTTAATGTGCATTAAAGTTATCTATGAAACTATTTTACTACCCATGATTCTAAGAAGCACATCTGGTTAAAAGTCACAGCAGTAACATGCACATTATTGTAGTCATACAAGAACTTTGATGAACGTGTTGTTGGAATTTGAAATTGATCACAGGCCTTTTACATTTTGGTTTTAATCAAATCAATCATTGATAGCTAAGATATGAGTTGATACACTGCTCATGTGTCTTATGACAACATTATATGACTGAAAACATTAATTCACCAAAGTGTCCTGTGTGCAAAAAACAGGCAAGTCATCTGTAGTCAATGGAAAATGTACTCAGTACAGTTTAATCATAAATATCAGAGGTTAAGTAAACACTTAATCATGTTACAAAAATCACATTTAATCCAGGTCAACTTCTGGTTGTACTGTTCCAGCTGTTTACGATTGAGGACTCTTCATGTCACATTGATAAACACTTACCTGTGAAGGTTGTGTCTGCTCAAGTTGATCCATTTACTAATTCTAGATAAATAATTGTATGTTTTAAAAATGTTACTAACACCTCTAAAAACAGCAGTAATCACAACAAAACACTGAAAGTTAATGCTACTGTTTAACAACATGTAAGAAGTTACCTAAACATCATGTTAAACTGAACTATCACCACGTCCTCGTGGACTATTTAAATACCTTTTTATCAGGCTTAACTTTAACACCTGGTTAACAGAAGTTAGCTGCCCTGTGGGAACTGATAGGCCCAGCATTGCAAAGCTAACAGCTTACTAGCTAGCTTGGTTAGCTGTTAGCTTTGCTAATGTTAGCTAACATTCACTGGGACAGTAACTAGCATGCTAACAGATTCCTTTTCTCCAATCAGAACACAGAAACACAGTAACTTTTGTGGAGCACAGAGAACACGTGAAGCTGTAAATACTATTAATAGAGTTTACTCACCGAACAAACCGGAGACATCAGCTCCTCCGTGTCTGTTGTTACTGAAAAACAGGCCTTAAACCCGGTGAACTCTAAACTAATAACCGAAGCTAAAGCAATAAGGTCCTGGCACGGTGCTCGGGCCCTAATACAACAAACTAACAGTAAATGTGTTGGTGTAAAAACCTTCTCCAGTGACTGATACCAACAGCATCACAGTAAATGTGAGAGAAGTAAGTGAACACGGTGTAAACACAGCTCCTCTTTTTCTCCGTTGATTCTCTCTTGTCTGAACCGTAGCAACTGGTGCCTGTCAATCATCCGGGAGTCTGTGTGTCAATCAAATAGACACGCCCCTGAATATACTTTTAGACTCTAATATCTAATTAATTACAACATTGTTTACAGATGGACCACCAGATCTCTGATAAGAAGGACAATATCTAGCGAATGAGACAGTCTCTTGTTAAATACACACCCTTGAACTCTCCCTTTGACCCATGCTGGTTGTTCTGACTCTGCGCTGGGGTTCTCAAACACACCCCGAGCGTAACACTCCGTCCATCTTATATATACAGTCTATGGTTCTGTCATAAAGTATACTTTTACGATAGACATTATATTTAGTTTTGCTGACATACAAGTGTTAAGTTAGTATTATAGTAACTATTGAAACTAATGTCACAGATTAGCCTATATTAAGAGGTTTTTATAACTTTATTTTCGATTAAATAAAATGTTATTGTGCCGAATCAACATACATTATCTCAAGGCACTTAACATAATGAGGTCACTAACAAAATTGTGGAGAAACCTAACAGTGCCCAAGCAAGCACTTGGCAACTGTTGACGAATTTTTGAACATCCTCACACATTACTGTATATGCCACTATATATTATGTATATTGTATATTACATTATATCTGTACAGGACAATAGTGCCTGTCTAAATTCCACAGATACTCCCTTCTCTCTTTAAGCAGTACCCAAGGTCAGGTTAAAGATAAGGATAACCAACAGTACATTGTAGCGTCTACGCTGAGGGACTTTCATATCTAACTCAGATGCCCCAGACAGAGAGACACCAACTTCAACTCTCACCGACTTTAACTCTTTGCGTATTTCACCAGTGGCAAGACGCAAGGACACAATGTGATTTAGTTATGCAGACTTTAGGCTTAACTATCCAATAGGATGTGAACACCAATTATAGCCATTCATGGATGTGCTGTAGGACATAAGACATCAGCTGCTGCCTGAGTTCTCCTTTCATGGAAGAAAAAAAACTCCCTTTTAACAAACCCCTAGCAGAACCAGACTCAATGTAGGTGGCCATCTGTGTTTTCATTCCCCCCACAAGTCTGTCAATTACCTTGGGGTTGTAACGGATAAATGCTTAATTGGGGCCTCAACAACAAACTCCTGTAGATGCAAAGGAGAATGTTCTTGACTCCATTCAGGTGTCCCACTCTGGTTTACACAAGTCTTCATAGTTTCAATCCATACTATAAATGTCCCAAATTGTAACTAACTTACTTACTTGATTGTCAATTGAAGTACATTTTATTTTAATAGCATCAAATCCCAACCTTTTAACACGAAGAAACCTCAAGCAGAACCAGTTTATAGAATGTCATATTTGTGCTCTGTCAAACTGGTTAATATTATACAAATAATAAATGTAATTGTAATTATGTTATTAATACAAGCAGAATCAGTTATTATTATGATTTATCATCATGATTAATAATCATATTCACACATTGGCACCAAATATTGAATTAATATATCCAGTATGGTTTAAATGTCTGAATAAGACTCCATCTGCAATGTCTTTATACCTCATAACTAAATGCAAAGTGTTGGGAGAAGGAACATTTGGAAAAGTCTCTTTTGTGAATCAAGAATATAATCAGCAGAATCACCATGCTTTTTAAAATACCTTTTATCTATTTTAAATAAACCTACAATCAATATTGCAGTGCTGCTAGACCTAGATCCATAGTTCTTCTCTTCACTGGTTCCTCAACCATCTATGCTTAACTGTGTGATCAAGTAGAAAATGCATATTGGCCGTCATAAATTAAATTGGACACTTTCGTCTAACAGTGGATTGTATCTGTACCAATACCCATTACTTATTCTTAAAATACTGACAGCAATATGTGACGATTAATTCTTCCAACTATAGCTCTCACATTGGCTGTACTCACTCAAATCAAAGATCAGATAGCTCTCACCTACTGCTATAATCTTTGAAGAGGTGAACCGTTTGTAATCAGTGAGGTGTGTATACAATGAGGCAGATGTTAAGATTCATATGCAGAAAAATGAATATTTCACAAAGATCCAAAACAGGTTCAATGTGTCACCTTCTTCAAGGCCCCCATATGTCATTCAATTATTGCCATGTCATTACCGCTGCATAGACGCAACCTTTGCAGGCGCTCATGATAACTTTCTGAATGTTGATAGCTTAAAAAAAAAATCCTTCTTTGTGTTTCAGTACATAAAACTGGAATGAAAAAAGTTAGTTTTCTGCCACTGTTTTTGCTGGCAAGGTCTTAGCTCTCCTGAAACATTGTGTTTGACATCACAGTAAGTATGCAGTATGTATTTGTCTTTCACTAACATGAATAAATATTGTTCTTCCTATCGGTGCCGTAGCTCTTTCCAACAGTAGCTTAACTCTCATTAGTGGTCAGGCAGCGACTAGTCAATCACAATCGACAGGTTGCTGACCCCATATTAGATTGTATTTACGTTCCTAAAGCCGCCTCTGAGTGATGGTAAACCAGTAGAAAGCTCAAATTATCATTAATGTAACAGATTAAATATGAATTAAAAATTTAAAATGAATGTATCAGACTTACTTAATGTGTCAGATGTTATTGTGTTTTATAGTGGATACTGGGCCATAGGTGGAAATAGAAGGGAGCGAATTGACAGGATCGAGGCCAAATTGCTCAAGAGGGGTAACCTTGCATATAGGGGAAAGCATCATCTCCAGTGCAATGGTATGTGTAATTTGTGTCAGTGTGTTTGTCTCATTATCATCATCAACCTGGGTGTGATGTGAGTGTACCTCTCGGTTAACTCACCCTCTAATCTAATGATATTCATTGATACAATGAAGTGTGGCCCCTGTTTGCCGAGCAGAAAGTAATTAGTTACACTTTTAAACCCGAGCTAATCCTCACTGATAATATGCTGCGTGTTTTTACCAATCTGTGAGGCAGCTCGAGTCTGTGTGTGTGGAAAAAGAGAGGGAGCAGAGAAGGAGGACTTGGCATCAGTGGTGGGGAGCTGTTGTCTTTTTGCCATTAAAAGCTTCAGACTTCAAATTTCCTACTTTTGAGAGAAAAAAGTCAAACAGATGTTACCAGACAATTCCAGAGGAGGATTATTGGACTGACTGCATTCAGTGTTATGTTAGCAAAGAGACGTGTTGTAACTAATAACAAATGAAGTTTTAGGACTCACTAGGATACTATAATATGCTGTGCCTTTCTGAAAACGGATGCTTGCTGTGTCAGTTTACCTATTGATAAGAGGATGGGAGGTACCAGAGGAAAAAAATCTAATTTCATGTAAAAAAAAATCTTAAATTTATAACGTGTCTAATAAATAAAACATTATAATTATATAGGCCAAGGGACATTAACCATCTTGTCCTATATTCTAAATAATTGTCAGCAATGTTGTTATTGTAGAAGCACTGGATAATGTTGATTGTATTACTCTTTTTTATTTAGATTAGCTATCAGTTTCTCAACAGCAGCTGTTTTTGGGAGACTACCGGCAAAAGTCAAAAAAACAAAAATTGTTTGCAGACATTATAACCTCTTAGGTCAATTTTCAGTTCGAGCTCACACAAACTATGTTTACTTCTGCACTGAGGATTTCAACAGAGTATACAAACATGGCATAAACACTCTTCTCTTGAAATTCTCAGCTATTGTGCCCTGCTCCTTCAATAATTTGTGTTTAGGCCTTTCATGCAGCACAGGCGGACATCTCAAGGATACAGCCACATGGAATGAATGATATATGAGCCTGGCAGAGCTTTTGTCCAAGAATTTCTTTCCAAATAGACTTGTTTACAAAACTGCTGGCAGTGCTGAGGAGGTTGCTCTATAGCAAATAATCACTAATCATTAGTCATCCCGCGAGAGGGGCTGTGTGTTGTCTGTATTCTGAGGGAGGGGGGCACTGTGTGTGTGTGTGTGTGTGTGTGTGTGTATGAACTGAAAAAGGCCAGAGATATGAAGTCTACTCTGAAGTGAACTCCTCCCCCTGCAGGTGTGTTCTGGTATGACGCAGAAACAAACAGCGGCCCTGTCCTTAAGACTACAGTACCAACAAATAAAAAAGGTAAAAAAACATGTTGTAATGTAATGACGTCATATCTTTGTAAGTTGGACAATTAGACTTTCCAGTTCCCGTGTGCAACTGTTTCTGCTCCATTAACTTTTGTGTTGTCCCTGCTTCCCCCGGCTGTTGGCCCCCTCACATAGCCCACCACATATTAGGACGCACACGTAGGGCAATAGACAAGTGAGCAGCCCTTGCAGATGTATTTGTTACGTCCACGGCACACGGTGTGAGTTTTACCGTCGTTTTTCCTGGGGCATATCTGACACCTCTTCCTCTTACTCGCCCCGAGCGGGGCTGCTGCTAGGGCTATGGAGGAGGCCGGACGCTCGGGTAGAGCGTCGTCGTCGTGGTCAAGAGCTCTCCGTGCGGCGGCGGCGGCTTTTACAGCCTTCACAACTGCAGCGGACGCTTCCGTGCGGGGGATGTGCTCCCCTTGTGCGATGAACGGAGTCACGAGAGCCTTTCCCAGCTGCTCTAGGAACACCCTCCGCTTGTTCCGCTTGCCCGGCATCCAGTCGGGGTTGATCTCTCTCCATATCACGAAGGCGTTGTAGGAAGAGATGTCGAGAATGTTGTGGAAGACGACCAGGGGCCAGCGCGCGGTCATCCTCCTGCAGCTGTACATTCCGATCACCTTGTATAGGTTGTCCACGCCACCTTTGTTGTGGTTGTAGTCCAGGACGATGACCGGTTTCCCGTCCTCGCGGTCGCTGACGTCGGCCTCGGCGTGCCGCGTGCTCAGGAGCACCATGTTCCTGTTTTTCTTTGGGATGTAGGACACAAGAGTGGCGGTGGGCATGAATGCGAACTTGGATGAGAACACCTCTCTTCCCTTGACTGCGAGCAGCCCGGTCGGGAGCTCGGGCTTGTTCTTCCGAACCGTGCCGACCACGGTGAGCTTCCTCTCCAGGAGCTGCCACGCAAGTTCGTAGGAGGTGAAGTAATTGTCGCGCGTGACGTTACGACCATGCAGTCCCTCCGTTACATCGAGCACTACCCGCAACCCCTGGTTCCGTTCTGGGCGTCCGCCGCTCGGCTTTCCGGTGTACACTTGCATCTTCCAAGCGTAGCTGGATTTTGCATCGCAGGCCACCCACGACTTGATCCCGTATTTCGCCGGCTTGCTGGGCATGTACTGTCGGAAAGGACACCGGCCTAGGGAGAAGAAGAGGAGGAGGAGAGATGAGAGGAGGGGAGATGAGGACGAGGACTAGCAGCCGCTATCTAGCTATAGCTACATAACATAATAACATAACATAATAATAATATAAAAAAAAACGAAAAAAAAGACTAACCTCTGAACGGAACCAGTTGCTCGTCCACGGTCACTTCGGGCCCCGGGTTGTAGAGGCCGCCAATTTGTCCGTGGCTCATCTTGTGCGTCTCGTCTCGCGGTCGTCGAAGCGCAGCAGTCTGGAGTACGTGTGGAAGAGTTTTAGGGGCATCGTGGCACGAAATATCGCCCGGCCGCTCTCGGCATCCCACAGGCTGGCGGAGGCCTCGCCCCGGGACCTGTACACGCCTGCTAAGATCAGCAGCCCTACGTAGGCGCGCAGGTCGGTCTCGTCCATCCCTTTCCATTCGTCGCCGTATTTCCGACGACCCTCCCGATTCGTCATCTCCAGGATGATGTTCTCTACCATCGGCGTGATGAACAGGCGGAACGTCGAGTCTAGGTCACCGGTGCGGGACGTCGCATGCGTCGTGGGGCCCGGGGGGACCCCGCTTTGAGCCGCAGCAGAGGAGGAGGAGGAGGAGGAGGAGCAGCAGCGGCCCTCCTCTCTGCCGTACGCCCTTGAGGACCATGTTATTTCCCCGTTTCTTGACAGGAAGATCTCTCTTTCCACGAGTCCGGGGGTGGTGGTGGTGGTGCTGTGGTCTTTTCCGTCTTCTTCTTCTTCTTCCAAGGATGACGAATCTGCAAAAGCATCACCCACTGGGTCGTAGTCTTCATCGCCGTCGTCGTCTTCGTCGTCGTCGTATTTGTCGTCGTCGTATTTGTCGTCTCTGTCTGCTTCTTGGTCTGGCTCTTTCGCGTCCTCTTCGGGTACAGAGGATGGTTGCTGGGAGAATAGCTGTTGGAGAACCTGTTCTCTGGTGAAACGCACCTGACGTGACATTGTGACATGGTCAGGGAGGGTGGCACACGGAGAATGGCACACCGGCTTCTCTGTGGGTCTAATAAACCCCCCTAGATTACAATTGGAATCAGGTGTGGGTCTAAATGACCCCACAGAGCACCACAGCGCCCTCTCTGGGGGTCTAAATGACCCCCCAGGAGAATCGAGAATGACAATCCATTGGTCTCAATGACCCCAGGAGAATTGGATAATGACAATCCTTGGGTCACCCTAACCCTGACCGGCCAGGGCTTGAGGATGATCGCACGCACGCACGCACGCACGCACGCACGCACGCACGCACGCACGCACACACACACAGACACACACACACACTCTGGGTCAATCCGACCCAGGAACAACACGAGGGTTAACATAATAAGATTGAAATACAGGTCAATGACCTTAAATCCTTGACTGAAAATAATGGGCTTGCTTTTGTAAAAAAGAGAAATGGTGTCCAAATCCACCCTCTGTTTAGCATAAAGTACACAAAATGTACTGTCAGTTTCCTATAAACAGAGGCAGTTTCTAGCTTCTTGCTCGTCGCACAATAGACTCAACTAGTCTCTACTGTTGACCATTAGGCAGAGCAGGTGGGTGTTAAATGCCTAGCTTAAAGACACCTCAAAGGTGGTACCTTTATTATTGACCTTGGAGACAGCAGATGAAAAAAACAGTCACCACGATCCAATCAGATGCTATTCTGCTTTCCTCATCCTGTAGCATATATCGTCCTTCCAAAATCTGAGCTGTCATGGATGCAGTCTCTCTTAATTAGCTAGCAAACATTAATTCCCATTAGTGAAACTACTTAGCTGTCAAAATCCTCTGGTTACCTTGTCACACTTCAGCTGCCTGTTTGGATTACTGGCAAAATCAAAGATCCAAAGATTAAAGCAAAGATCAGTGGGGACCGACAAACATGCTTAGTCCACGTATAGCAATAAACAGTGCAGCCTCTGATTAGGTGAATGATGTCAACTTGCCTGTTATGCAGGCCCCCAGTTGACTCTGACTAAACCAGCCAGTATTGGCTTAAATGTTCAGTGTCTAGAATTTAGTGACATCCAGTGGTGAAGTTGCATGTTGCAGATGAATACCACTCACCTCACCCTCAGTTGTCATAAAAACCCAAAAGATGTTTAGTTTGTATAGTTTGGACGAATGTGAAGAGGACCCACTCCCGCTGTAAATATAAAGTATTTAAATATAAAGGGTCAATACTAGGGTAAAGAGAACAACAATTCATACAATTTAGATGATTACACACTAGTGAAAACATCAAGGATTATTTTATATTCAATTTCTACCACAAGATCCCTTTCACCTAAATCATACACACTGAACCTTTAAGTGTGGGACGCAAGAGGAGAGACAAATGTGAAACGTCTTTCTGACAAACCTTAAAAAGACAGGAAGACAGCAGATCTCATATTGATAACTCAGTGAAACTGGAAGAGCAAGCATTGATACTTGGCATCACTAAGCACAATGTAGAGGTTGCCAGGAATAGAGCTGTACTTTCAAGGATTATTGAATGTGAACAATTTTGTGGTGCATATTTACTTGCATAATGTGGAGACTATGGTAGATGTTACACTGCAAACTGGGATTTTTGTAGACTGTGCAGCTGAATTGGACAGTGTGCTGTAAAACCATGTGGAAATGCAAACAGTTTTTGAAGGTCCATCACCATCACATTACCATTCAGAATGAATCGCAAGAGTGTATGCTGTAGTAGAGGAGATAAAAAAAACGCTGACTTCAGCCATCCAGGCTGATAAAAGTACAGATGTGTCGACACAATCCCAGTTAGTGCTTGTCCAGTGTGACATAGACAAAGTCTATCGGGTTCAGAAGTGCTTTTACAGTCCGCTACACACTCCCAACATAGAGACTGCAACCACATCCATTTTTGACCTGTTAAAATATATTCTACTGGCAGAGTAACAGAGAAGTACGACGGTGTGATTACGATGAAGGGAGACTGCAATAGTGTGTGGTTTAAGAGAAGACAATAAAGATTTACATATACATTTTCCCACAAAATTGTACAATGGAATGTAAGATACACCAACTGAATCTAGTCACAAACAGCTAGTCAGATTCTGAATGTGGTCCTTTTTCTCTCCATCTTGAGTGAGTTTTTAGCCTTTTTATTGTTTCTCCCATAGAGGACAACTCTATTGGATGACATGGCAAACTGCAGCTTCCACAAGCAGCTGAAACTCACTGGAACTGGAGTTTCCAGCACAAAAAGACTAAGAAAACTATCCACACATCTCTCGGTTGTACAACTGCTCCTTACCCTATTAATGAACAAGGTGAAACTGTGCACTGAGCTCTCTCTTATCTGAGAGAGAGAAGTTCAGTGATGAAGTGGTGCTGAGGCCTCTCAGATCACAACCCAATGACAACATCGGCGGCCGAGAGGTTTTAAGACATGTGCTTGCCATGCTGTCGACTGAAAAGAGACATTCACCAGTTTAATGACAGGGTCATAGACAGATTTGCATCCTTGAGTAAGCGACGTGCTGCCTCAGCCATTTTCTAAATGTGGAAGATAACATGCTGGTAGCTTCAAAATGTCTTTGAACCTGTCATATAAACAGATGTAATTAAAATAAATGTGTCATAGTTGTTTTGCATGTGATAACACTGCACTGCAATTATATATGGTTGCATATGTGAGACTATTGATATAGATGCTACTGAAACTATGGCCCAATCTGATTTCACCCCTTGGCCCTACCCCTTAGCTCTAACCCTTCATTTTGCGCATTCACGTGCATGGATAGGCTGTCCCAATACCTGTTGGGATGGAGGGGTAGGGCTAAGGGGTAGGGCTAAGGGTTGGGCTTTATACCCCTCCAAACAGAGATTTTTCAGACCCACAATTCAGACGGAGGGGTACCCAGAATGCCGTGGGAATCACCGGCAAGCTGGGAGAGAGACCCACAAATGTATCAATTTCTCCATTATTAAGGATTAAAAAATTACGATAATGATTGTTAGTTTAATGGACGATACATGATGCACTTGATTTAAGCATAGTATAGCAGCAATGTTACTGAAATTAACTGCTCCTCTAATAACATCCTGGCAGGGTTGCATACAGAACCCTGCTAGCAGCCGTAGTGCTTTTGATTCATAGGTGAAATAATGCAGAGCATCCAAGCTTTTCAATTTGATGATGTAACGGCTAATTGAAGGGCTGTCCCAATTCGTAGGGAAAGATTTAAACTACTACCCCTTGTAACTCTGTTTCGAAGGGGTGAAATGGGAGCCTATAGCTTTTTGATCTTTTCTTGATGTTATTCGATATGTTTATTCTCATTTAATGCAATTTAATGAAATGAAGGCTTACATTGTTGCAAATAAGGTTATTTCTTGAATCATGGATAAAATGATCAAATAGTAGCTGTTCACGTAGCCTGTTTGCAGTCTGGATATAATAAAATTAATTCTGTAATAGGTCTTTTCTCTCATTCCTGCAGATGTTGATACACATATGTCATTAACTAAATACTATTCTATCCTGAATTATTTATATTTTGGCATTTTAGCTCAAACAAATGTACACACACACACACACACACACACAAACACAGTCAAGGTTCATACAATACAACTGAGTAAAGCTGCCTTCTTCCTGATAAATCCTGAAGCTGAAAGTTTAATTCTGAAACTCCTGGAGAGTTCTGTCTGTCCTGTCAACTTTATAACAACACTAATTAGTTTTGTAAGCAGCTGCATTGCATTCCAGCTCTGTCAGGCTCATGGAGACAATTCTGACACGCCCGCTTCTCTTCCCAACTCCACTATCTTTACTTGCAGGGCTATACACTGCAGTGTGTGTTTGTCAACCAATTAAATTTTACTCAATAAGGAAGCATTATTATCCATCCATCCATCCATTTTCTGCAGCCTATCCAGAGACGGGCACTGTGCTGCATGTTACTGAAAAAAATACTGACTGTTCTTTTATGAAATATATTAATGCTGGTTTTAATTTCACATTTATTTCCACATTCCTACAGAAATTACAGTTATGGGCTGAACATGGCTCATAACACCAACCAGTGTTTTGGACCTTGCAGGGTCAATGTGGAGTCGACCCTATTGAATGTCTCTATGTCATGATATTTAAATATATTTGAAAAAGATAACACCCACTAATCAAATGTGGGCGTTGCCCTGCCACCAGTGAAAGCCAGTGAGTCGGAATCTGGAGAGGCACGTCCATTGTCAAATCTATGCTGTAACTAAAAACCCAAACCATCGTCTCACATTGTCTACCATTCAGAGACGTCCCCCCCTCCTCTTCTACCGCTCAGCTGTCAAACACACACCGTATAAAGAGACAGCCACAGTTTAGCTCCGGCTGTCTCTGCACTGTGCACCTGTGCCGAGGGTTTTAACAGCTCACAACGACCTGGCCGTCAGGCAACTCTGGATACGAATGACCCTTCACTTCATACCACTTTTCTGTCACAAGTCCTAAACAACTTTGATAACTTAGCTTTAGCAAGCTAGTTGGCAAGTTGAGCATACATACTGTGTGTGTGTGTTTACAATGTTTTTTGAAAATCCAGGGAGAAAAATAAAAATAAGGAAGAGTACAACAGGATCCTTTAAATGGCAGCCACTGGTTGGATGTGTGTGGTGAAGATTAGGAAACAAAAGCAGTTTGGATTACGTTTATGGAAAGATCGCAGACATTGCCACTTAACTTGACCAACAAAAGAAACCAAACTTGATCTGGTTGCACAATCTGGTTACAATCATTTGTATCATTTGTTACAAAATGTATTTGCTTATACAGTTATGTTGTGTCAAATAAAAAGATACTTTTTAGAGGTAGCAATGGATATCACAAAATCATTTTCATTTCTTTCTCGTAGTAACACAACCCAATACTGCCAAACTATGAAAAAAAGATTTGGGGGCACAAAGCTCTGTCAGCCAACACTCTTCCACTGTAGTTAGAGCTGTGTGATATGGAAAAAAAAATCTTATCACGCTATTTTTTTCCTTACAGTCAATATCGATTTGCTCGTACAATCATCCTGTGCCACTGCACTTTACTTATAACATTTGTTACAAACCACTACAGTGGAAAGGTATATAGAATGTACATACTCAGCATTTTTCTTTTTTTTCTATTGCCTTTTTCTATTTCTTTATTCTCTTGTCTACCTAATTCTGACTTACCAGCTGATGTAACAACTGATTTTCCCAGTGTGCAGATTAATAAAGTTCTATTTTATCTAAAATCAGCGCCACTGCACTGAGGCGCATTACTCCGCTTGTCAACAAGTGACTCTGCTCCTCTGATGTTTTCTAATCACTCACACTGGTCTTTCTAAAAACCTGATGAATTCATATTTATGTTCCTGGATAAACAGGGCGTTGCTTCTTCTTCTACTACGTTGTAATCTGAGGGAGGAACTTCTGTCTGCAGGAGTGTGTGTGTGTGTGTCTGAGTCCCCGCTAGTCTCTGTCCCTTTTCACACACGAACTGATAATCACATTTATTTAGTTACTAATCGATGATGTCGGGTCATGTCTCCGGATCGTACTGGTAACTCTAACCCTGATGTCCTGACTGCGTGTCACATCTCCTGTTGTGTAGCAGGTTTTGTGTCTCATAAACTCTAAAGTGAATCAAACATACACAAAGTAAACGTCAGTCCTGTACATGTCCTAATAACTTTTGATCAGCGGTGGTGTTTATTGTTAAAGTGTAAAGTGAGCGCAGGTCAGAGGGGGAGTGAGGAGGAAACAGACTCCGACAGAGACTCCAACACAGGACGACCGGACCTTTAATCTATCCTGAGCAGAAAACATGATATTGTTCATTCACTGCATCGATGCAGAGTCGATGCAGCACATGTGCTGCTGCTCCTCCTACACTCTGTGCTGTGTGCGTCAACCTAACCCAGGGGTCGACAACCCGTGGCTCTGGAGCCGCATGCGGCTCTTCAGCCCCTCTGCAGTGGCTCCCTGTGCAGTGTTTTGCATGAAACGCCGTTCATTGAACGCGTTCATATTTTTCGTGAACGATGAACTGAACAAATCAGTTTTCATATGGTGAACGTGAGTGACGTTCACTCCAGCTCACGTTCACGTTAATTTTTTAATCATCATCATTTCAGGCCATCATGTGAAATACCAGGAGAAGGTGAATATGTGTGTGTGTGTGTGTGTGTGTGTCTAACTTTTAAAAGTTTGAGTCAAATTCAACACCATTTTTTTCTGAGCATTAACAACACAGATCAGCTATTCCTTTGATATGAGACACTGTAACTTAGGGCAACAGTGGGCTGTGCTCGTAGCCATGTTGGTATTTGACGTGATAGTAAACTCAATTGACTTCTTCATGCTTCTTCACAGAATGTTTGGTGTGTGGGCGTGTACACCCCCTGGAGTTTAGGAGAATACTGCATTGATCAACATAGGTTCGGTGTTTTTAGCGCCAGAGATGTCATTAAAGATTTAGTGTTGTGGCCTTTAAACGCACAGCGACAGGAATGAAGATCCGTCACTTTTTCAAACGTCCAGCAAAAAACCCACGGCTAACATTACAGGTGGCAAATGGTGAATGGTGTTTGCTTGTTTATCAGTTAGTAAGATTAACAACATGTCTGTGTGAAGTATGATCAATCGGGCGTAATTTGTAAGATGTTTTTATTAGCCGCTTTGATCTAGGCTAGCTTTCTGAATCATATGCTAACGATTACATTTAAACACATTTTCCAACTTGGCTGTTTTCACAGTAAATAAACTCTGTGCATGTTGTTCTGTAAGATTGGTTTCTGTTGATGACATGTTGTTCTGAATGTAGCCTGTGTAACGAGAAAAACATCATTGTCATCCCTGTCCACCACAATATCGTCCAGTCCACCCCACCATCTATTTTTCCTGAAACTCACACATTAGACTGAATGATATATTTGGAAGGGACTCTCAAATGTACATTAGGTTTGAGAGAGGAGGAAAATGACCCAGTAGGTGAGTTTTTATGCATTACAGGTCATTATACAAGTGGCCTGAGAGCCACTCATCCACCATTAGCCAAGATGAGGGACCAAGAGAACCACTTCCTGCCAGGAAGTAATGGGAGAAATGTGGAGTGCATGGGCTGGTGGTTTCAGATGTTCCATGTCTGGAAATTACTCAAAGGCTACACTCTGGATTGTAGCACTAAATCCATTTATAAAGCACTGCCAAGAAGTAATTTATAACAAAATGTAATTCTCTGCTAACTTAAGTGGAACTTGACTTACATAATGTCCTATATTGTGCCATCAAGGTCACTGCATATTCAACACACTCAACAACAACTCAGACGATGAATGAAGGTGTCAGGGGGAAAAAAACACTGTCAAAGTAGCTAAATATTTGATTGAATCTTGAACGAAATGATGATCGCAGAGACTAATGAAAATGAGAAATCAAACACATCAACTAGGGTATTATTCAGCACAGACACACCTATAAATATTAATACATTCTGCTGCTTTTTATTTTTCAGCATGAGGATAATTTAAGTATGAGCTGCTTACCCATCAACCACATCATGACTCACAGACATAGTTTAATCTCTGTTTTTATTTTGAAACTTAGTTTCAGAGTAACTGCCTTTATCTCAAAAGAATGAACATACAGATAAAGAGGATATTTTGACAGTCCACCTTCACTTGTCATCTCGACAGGCATTCCTGCATTAACACTTGTTAGGTGTATCTAAGATTAGATTTGTGCTGCCTCAGAGCAGGTACCAAAGTAATCATTAACAATTCCCATTGTGGGAATATGGTATGTATGGACTCCTGACGCGACATCAAATGAGATGAGAAAGGCCTTAATGTGGGACCTGCTTTATATCCTGAAGCTCATATTGAGTTTTAAGATACTGGCTAGATCAGTTTTGTGCTAGAATTATAAACCTGTGTTTATGTATCATCTGAATATGAATATGGGCAGAGGTCAATAGAGACCCAGCAGCTCACTGGGAATCCTAAACATGGCTACACAGATTTTGCCTTTCACATATGCACAAGACATTGGGAGGTTTTCTGCAAAGATGCGTTCACAACAGCAACAAATCCTCTGCATTACTCAGGCAAGAGGTGGAGCAGCCGGGTGGGGCAGACAGAGGCAGGAAATGACGTACTGTATTAACTCTGCTTCGGAGACACCTTCGTCAGCTCTTATCACCACAAACTCTCTCGACATCTTCGCATGTCTTCTACGTGTGTGTCACCACTTTTTCACCAGGAGATATTGGTTTTCTTGTAGTTTTTTTTTCTTTTTGCGTCTGTCACACATTAGAAGCGTAATCAACCCCCCACTTGCTCATGGTGATACCAGCAGGGGATCCCCTCCTGTGTTCACACATCGGATTCTCCTGGTTTTCTGCAGACTTTATACAAGGAGGCCAGACGGACAAAGTCCACAAAGACTGTGGAGCATCTCACTCAGACATATGCGTTCACACATGCACCTCATCCGGAGAAAATATGGACGAACTGTGGAGTTCAGTGCATGTGTGAAAGAAGCTATGGTGTTGCCTTTGAGTGTCAGGGTCCTCTTCTAAAACAAGGTTCCTAATTGTGGGATAATTCCAGCAGAAGATGCCATTAAAGCAACTTCAATAGACAATTGGATGCACTCCATAAACAGAATTACAGTCACAAAAAAACCCAACTTATGTACAGATGTCCTCTACTAGAGTGCCTAAAAAAAACATCTACCTATCACATTGAAAATTGGTTAGCCTACTCCTTACACCCGTCCATTCATGTTATTCTGCTCATCCAAGGTCGAACTCAGCCACCCGATAGAGAAACCATATTTTGGTCACCTGTATCTGCGATCACATTATCTCACATCACTAGATGAGATACTTCAAATCCACCACTTGGGGCAGTGACCTTACCCTCAGCCCGAAGAGAACAATCCTCTTTAAATTGTTCATACTTCTGTCACCTGTAGCCTGCCTGAGTGTCAACAGGCACTGCATACATTTGTTGACACAGTCTAAGCACCCAAGGTCCACACTGAAAAAACTCACATGTTAGTTGAGACTTGATGTGAGACTCGATGTGAGATTTAATAGTAGCCTCTGCTCATGGTCAAACTCATAAATGCAAAGCTTTTCATAAGCCTGGTTTTTCTGTTGTGAGGTTGTTTGATAAACGATGGCCAGTGGGCTAAGAACATACAAGCAGTTTTAATCATTTTCATTAAACATTGACAGTGCTGTTCAAACCTTCTTGGCTTCAATATCCTCAAACAAGCTCTCCCAGTAGGAATGATTCAAAGCTGCACACCATTCAATACGAATTCCTTCCTACAGAGCTGTGTCATATTCGGAGGATGACTGAGGATTTAACGGCTCTCTGAGGTTCTTCATCATCTCCAACTGGACAAGGTCTGACCTCTGCCTGTTGTTCTTTGTGAAGAATGGGTGACATTTGATACCCACTTATCTTTTGAGCAACACATCAGAAATATCACACGCACGTGTCATTTTTTATATTTTCAATTAATAAATATTTACTGGTCAATTTCTAGGATGCAGAAAAAGTAATATATGTTTTTAAATCATCATATCTGAACTACCTTTTTCAGCTGCTTAAATTCACACTCAGCCATTAATAATTTAATGGCTGTTTATAACAATTGTAATATTTACTGTTAAGTAGGGCTGTTATCATTGGTGCTGTTATTATTTATCATACATTATACCTAGGGGTAATGCTATTATTATTATCAGTATAAAAAACAATCTGACAGTTCTTGGATACAGCATGTGTGCTATTCCTGGTCTCTCTCTCTGTTCTTCCTCACCCTCCTCACTCCCTCATCTCTCTACTCACAGCCCGACCAGTCGAGACAGAAATATCTGACCATGTACTGATGAATATCTAAACTCTTTGAGATCATTCTGTGACCACTTCTGACATCTTTTTTTTTTGTGAGGCATGTTTCACATCAGCTACTTCATGAAAACAGCAGCAGATTGAGTCTGAAAGGGCTGGATGAAGTGAGATATACATCCTAATACGTGGTGAATTATAACACACATACCTTCAATGAACCACATCATGGGTCTCATCTCTCTGAAACAACTGTGCAAGTCACAAGTGTTGCATGAACAAGTACTTAACAATACAAGACAATCAACAATCCCATAGAAATTACATTATTGGAAGGTGCACAGTGCCATGATGTGAACACTGAGCAAATTTAAAATGTTTGATAGTTTTAAGAGGTCATAGCTCCTGCACTAACCTTATTGTGGGAACTGTTGGGTTTCTCTATGAAAAAATGTAAGGTCTTGACCTTCAATGTAATGTGCCTTTACATAATGTATATTATGATTTGGCGCTTTAGAAATAAAATTGAATTGAATAAAGTAGCTGGGGGGTTCATTTATTTCCCCCAACCTACACTGTGACTGTTTAAATTATGTTTTTAATATAGACTATGTAGCTTATTTAACTTTGCACCATTTTAAATTTAAATAAAGCAAAAAACACATTTTCTTGCCACTGTAGCTCATGAAAACATATGTTGTATGTCCATAGGGAGTAACTGTCATCTGCCATGAGAGGAATCCTTTCTTATTGTACTGGGAGTCATCTGCACAATGTCAATGACAACACCAACAAGTTTACAGACAGATGTTAGCAGTAAAACACATCACTAAGCCATCCGTTTATCTTTCAGACTGCTGCCTGTCCTTGGACAGTTTTATAGAAGCCCTTGTGGATCACTGTAATTGTATAACCAAGCTTTACCCCTATACAAAGCTATAATGCACATTCCACAACATAAAGCAGGAGCGGAGGCAGTGACTGAACCAGTGCAGCATCCTGTTTGACAGATTTTAAAGCTGTCAACTCAACAATACCTAACGGCCTTTACAGAGAGCGATAGAGGGGTGAAGATCAATAAGAGACTCAGGGTCAATTTTACATCTATATACATATTGGCTTGACAGGGGGTCCGGAGAGAGAGAAAGAGAGATAATGTGTGTGTGTGTGTAAGGAGTGGGGATGCAGGTTTGGCTTGTAGCACATGATCTGTGTGCACATGGTAGATAGGGGAAAGAAGCACACTAAAGGCTAAAGATATAAAAAGAAGGACATGAGCCACAATCATATAATATCAGCCTCATCATCTGACTCTATGGAAAGCTGATGAACTGTCATTCCTCTACAATGCTGTGGACACTTAATCATTGCTTCAACTTTAGGTAGGATTGTGGCTGGGCAATGATTCATTTAACGCAAATTCTCAAGTAAGTGTCAGTATATATTGTATCAAAAATTGCCCTAGAATAGCCCATGTGGTAAATTCAGCATTATGCACATTTCTAAAGCACTAATGTTATCAGTGCAACAATAGATTTATAGAGGCCCATTTAATCACATCAGTCCAAAGACACGTACAAAATGGTAGATCTTGGACACATGGATAGAGTGGGCATCTCAACATAACACCTAAGAGCTGAAGTGAGACATAAATCACAAGGTGTGGTAAGTTATAACACACATACACCCTCCAAGAATCAAAGAGATGCTAGTATGTGGGCCACCTCAGGCAATAATGCAGCACTTCTGGCCTTCTTCTGGCCCGGACAAAATGGATGTGAGCCTAAAGTTGATGTAAAATAGCAAATATGGCCCAAATGTCCCAAAACAAATATGGGCCTTTTTTGGCAAATCTGGTGCTCTAGGCAAGGTGTAATCTGAATGTGAACCTAACGTGGCCCGCGTGGTGAATGTGGAACATGGCACCTTTGGTTGACATGCAGTATTGCTATGGCTAACTTGTGGCCCAGATCTGACAAACAGGAGCGGAGCGACCAAATGCCATCATTCTATGCAGCATGTGGGCCTGATGTTGGATGTGCGGGATGTGGGATGTAGGTCAAATCTGGGCCAAAAGAGTTTCGCTATGCGTCGTATATTCCTCTGTATTTCATTATTTAGTATAATAAAATGTGACACATTCACATTTGCTTTGTAATACATTCATGGTCAACACAGTATCAAAGGAGAAAGACGAAAGTGCTGAATTTTCCTTTTTATTTAATGATTTCTTTTAAGATAAGGAGGCCGTGAAATGAAGTGATGAACTTTAGTGATCCAATGTCTCACACTCACACAGGCACAGCACAGGGTTATGGAGAGGTAATCTATTTTTGTGTTTCACTTCCACAAAAATAGAACCTGTATTAACCACTCTGCTGCCCCGAGTTCCTCTTCGCAAATGCTCTTTTCACTCACTAATAAATTCTAATCGCTCCTATTTCTTACTAATGGCCATGGTTTATGGTCAGTGAAACTCTACACTTGCTGCAGAAGACGAAACGTACCAGTGAAAACAGGGATTGTGATCTTCGAGCCATTTAGCTTTTAAAGTGAAACGTCTTTATGTAGAATCCCATTAGGCAAGTAAACCATCAAACAAGAGAACGACATAGTAGAAGCAACTGGACATGAATTCATCAGTGAAAAAATACACAATAATTGCATATATTCATGTTTTCAGAAATAACCTCTTATTCACTAATAACTCAACTCAATGTTGAGCAACAGTTATATCGATGCAGCAATGACAGTAATGTACAGTAATGGCTCATGTCACATATTTACAAATGCTGCTATGTTAGAGAATTGCTGTTGTTATTCACTTGTAAAATCCACTTGCATTTACTTTTCAGTTTTATTCATATATTTACATATTAGTTATTGGGGTACTTCCTTCTCTGATACATTTTATTCTTGTGTGTTTATTTGTATTCTATTTCTTTCCCTGGACTATTTCATAATTTTTAAGTCATGATTTATTTTTATACAATAAAAAAAAAAAAAAAACAGACAGAGAGAAAAGCAGGAATTGGTCCGTCTGCCCAAACGGGAATCGAACCGTGGACCACCTGGATAAGGCTTAAGGCCCTAAATTCACAATGTCTTTTTTGGAGACTGCAAATCTAGGCCGAATGAGGAGCCTGTGTATGTGAGTAATGAAGAAACAAGATTAGTATTAAAAGACAGAAAGGAAAAACAAGATTTTCCATGTACATCATGTGTCTTGTTAAACCAGATGTTAGTGATGGAAGGCCCTCAGGCGAGTGGTTAACCAGCCCAGTCTCTAGCGCCGCACCTCCTCATATCCGTCTTCTTCTGCAGCACAGATTCCATATGACATGCCATCAAAACATATAGTCCCACAGCACATTACATGGCCGCGTTATATAAACCTGATTAATTATCACCTCACTGGATTGTTATCTTGGATTCCCTTGCTCGCGGCTGATCAGCTGTCTTCATATGCTCAGAGCTGAATGCAGTAATGTCAACAAACACGTAGTTTGTTTAATCCGAGGACAGACATTAGATCATCAGACACTTTCTTCAGTCAGGTACCTGAAACTGCTGTCCATGAGACCAGGGGTTCCTGAACTTTTCAGAACCCGAACCCCTAAATAATGGTGCCAGATACATGCGGCTCCCATCATCCCTAGAGGTAGTTGAAGCATGCAAATGACTTTGATATTTACTAGCTTGCAAAATTATCACCTACATGCATGTGTCACAGTGTTTCCTGTGGTGCTGTAAATTGACCTGCTGTAGCTGATGCTATCGCTAATCATCTGTTGCTTATGTTATTTTTGTGTGGTTTTATTTTAAACTACAATTTTCTATCGTTCACAAACAGAATTGGTTGAAATATTATTTTTAACTAATTTTAAATGTTACTTAATTTCTTATAATGTGGTACCCACTACACTGCATGTTGCAGTCCAGCTCTACTATTACTGCCATAGACAAGCTGTTGCCTTTAGCACTAGTTTCTACCAGACATGTAAACTAAGCCTTCCAGTCAGTTATTTCTACCCTCTGGTTTTTAACACTGATCTTAGAACAGAACAGCCCAGCATGGATGTCACTGTAACTCTAAATATTTGTCTATATTTATAGTTAAATTATAGCAAATTAATATTTAACAACAGAACCCATTCATTGTATGTAATTTTGTTTTATTAGAAGATTACATTGCCCCAGCTTTTGCCCAAAAAGTGAAATTGTAACACCATCTGTTAATAGAAAAATGTTGCGGTAAAGGCAGATTTGAAATAGAATGGCCTTTTATACTCATACATTTATTAATTTTTAAGAGAGAGACAGAGGATTTTGTTGAAATAATATTCATATATTCAGTCTGAAATTAAAATGCAGCATACCTACGATTTAGAAAAAGAATGGCCTATTGCAGTGGTTGTAAAGGCCTTCACAGTAAATAATATAATGTAGAAGAAGAATCTGCTTCTTTAAATTTACATGCATGCAATACTTAGGCATACAAAGGTATGGTAAAAAATTGGAACTACTCAAAACAAACAATTCCTAGATTCAATAGATATATACAGTAGTTGGAAATCTTACACTCTCCACAGGTCAAAACCCTCATAATGAGGGAGCCACAGCTCTCTGGAGACTATAAATACACCTGCTGCCTCTTACTATGTGCTGGATCTTTCTGCCATCAATGTCTAGGTGCTGCACTTGAGCAGCACTGACAACAACTAACTTGTTTTTTCTATCTCTGTAATATACAAAATGTATATACATTCAAGTTTTGGACTGTGGTGTAGATTTAAATAATAGATATGTGGTCTGCCTCCCAGAAGACATTTTGACTTATACATGTCTTATTCAAAGATGATCCGAGATACTTTTCAAAACAATAACAGCTCTGTACAAGGTTGACCAATGTTGGGTCAATAGTCCTTGTTGACATGTGAGAGTAGGTAAAGCACAGGTATGAATAATAAAATGAGTGAAGGTCACCTAAGATTATTAGTTTTGGGTTGTGACTGAAAGTATGAGATTACAGATATAAGCAGTCAAAATGATCTCTCTCTCTGTCGGGGGACAGGTTGAGGACCTTAGACGTCTGGAGGGAGCTTGGGGTAGGTAGCTTTGAATTAATATGGTCCAATGGTTCATGGGGCGGTCGTCCTCTAACCAGAAGGTTTGCGGTTCGATCCCGTACTTCCCCCATTCCATTACCATCTGATTAGGATCTTCCTTGACATACCCAAGTGGGAGGAGACCCAGGGGTAGACCCAAAACTTGCTGGAAGGATTTCATATCCCATCTGGCTTTGGGATCCCATGGAGCTGGAAAGTGTTGCTTTTCAGAGGGACGTCTGCTTAGCCTGCTGCCACTGCAACCTGACCTTGGATAAGTGGAAGAAAATGAATGGATGGAGGGATGGCTGGGTAGATAAATTCCCTGGCTCACTGCCACTTCTTAATGCCTTACTGGAGGACTTAAATAGAACAGAGCCATGTTGATGTTATTAATAACATCTTTTACCATTACAAGTCAAAATGTCTGCCTTGAAAACCTTTATAAAGACAGAAGCCTCAGTCGATCAGTGTCTTTGACCTGTTTAGTTACCTTCGATGGAGCTAGACTGGCAGCTGTTCTGTTTTGTTCTAAACTTAGCTCAACCTGTCCTGAACCTGTCTCTCTCTGAGACTGAACTCATCCCAACCCCGTCTATTTTATGATCAATCGCTCAATGCTATCAACTGTTGTCTCTTGATTGAACAGGTACAGTTTTCACAAGGGAAATAGTTGTCACTGCTCTGTACTGTACTCCCTGTACTCTAACATTATAGAGTTATAACAATAACATAACTATATCATTTTAATTAATCAAATAATATGCATTGAGAGCTAGTAATAGATGAAACATTTTTCCATTCTTAAAGGGGACATAGCATGCAAATTCCACTTTGTTAGTGCTTCTACAGGTTAATGTGGGTATCTGGCATGTCTACCAACCCAAAAACTCTGGGAAAAAACACTCGCGCGTTTTGTTATAGTTCCTCTAAGTCAGAAACGTCATGCTTGAGCGACTCGATTGCGCTTCCTGGGTATTGTGTCGTAACAAGGAACTGGAAGTCTCCCTACATGGTCTTGGCCCACCCCCCGTCCCCCACACTCGTTACTTCCGGGTTTACACCGGAGGCAGCGAGGCTGCAAGGCAGCGCAGCGCCGTTCCCAAGCACGCAGCCGGGCTATTCACACGGGACGAGCATTTCTCCGCTGGTCAGCCCGCGATTCACTCACATGTGGCATTTGTCTGGATCGTTGGGACTGGGAGGCTGCAGCAGCTGCTCGGGAGCGACCGCTCGCTCTCCCGTGCGTGAGCTGGAATTTGTGTCAGCGCCAAGACTTCCGCAGTGTTCAGCGCTACTGTAACCCCGAACCCCGACATTCAACGGGTACAACAACAAGCGGAGAAAGCAGAATCGCGGGCTGACCTTATATATACAGTCTATGGGGCTGACCAGCGCGGAGAAATGCTCGTCCCGTGTGAACAGCCAGGCGGCTGCGCGCTGAGAACGGCGCTGCGCTGCCCGCAGCGGTCTTACACTGCCAGCTGTGTGGAAGACTTCCGCAGTGTTCAGCTCTACTGTACGCGGGTTACAGTAGTTACGCCGGGGTACACCGACGCGGAAGTGCCGCTGCGAGGCAGCGCAGCGCGGTTCTCCAGCACGCAGCCGCCTGGCTGTTCACACGGGACGAGCATTTCTCCGCTGGTCAGCCCCATAGACTGTATATATAAGGTCAGCCCGCGTTCTGCTTTCTCCGCTTGTTGTTGTACCCGTTGAATGTCGGGGTTCGGGGTAAATGATGGTCTTCATAGCCCCCACCTCTCACCTCTCTTTCTCTCTCTGTCTGTCTGCTTGTGTGCTTGTAGTGGATGGGCAGAGGGGACATTTAATTATGTGATTGGGAAAATTAAAACTCCAGGACAACAGAAGGGGAATACAAAGTATGGGATGCATATTTGATAATTTATATCATATAAAATATGTAATTTATATCGTTTAAAATCATGGGGGAGAGGAGGGGAGCTGGCTCATTAGCATTTAAAGGAACAGGCACTCAAAACAGGTCACTCTGTGGAGGGCTGTTTTATACAGGGTAAAAAGGGTGCTGTTTTATATGATCCTTGTGGTATTTTGACCAAAGTATGTTACAGACATTTCATTAAGACCCCAAGGAACCATATCAACTTGTGGTAAAATGGGCATGCTATGTCCCCTTTAAGCTTTGAAAGACCGGACCCGCCCTCTCAATTGCCCCATAGCAGTTTGGTCCTTTACCCAAAATAATCAGATTAGTACATTCTTTTTTTCTTACTGCAAGTAAAATGGCTGCCATGGTGTAATTTCCAGACAAATTTTTGAAATATATGAACACTAAATTCGTAAAGAAGTACGTAAATACAACAAATGCTGTCCTACATGTTCAGGGTCTGGTAGGCCTCATAATCTTATGGACTTTTACACATTGACAGCAAAGTATTAAAGATCAGCTTTTTCGATAAAACTAAATGTAATTAATAGCTTCATTTCGCTTTATGGATGTTTGATTCACTACTATGGTGCATATACTGTATATCGGCTACTGGACTTAAAAGGAAAACTGGTCCCCTCAGGAATTGAAGTTAAGAAATGTCTGTTTATTGTCCCCTCCAACAATGAGATGAAATATCCACCCCTGCCCCAAATGATAATGCCTATATGTCCTGTTACCTCTGCTGAGGCAGACAAATTTCACATGCTCCCAGTAAAGTGCATGTGAGTAATTCATATATAAATTGTACATTTCTTTTTATTTATTTCTCTGCTAGTCCAGGAGCGTTCCACTAACTTCACTTCACAGCAGCTTTCCTGCTACAGCAGACAGAGGGAAATCGACTGTGACCCTCTGCTTCATCACTTTGCTGTTTCTCTCCACACTCTAGACAAGGTGTAAATGTGGAGCAATGTGAGACAGATCATCTATTGTCGAGAGACACCTGTCGATAGTGTTCAAGGAACAAGAAGACAGAAATCATCTTAAGTCTGCCTCAGAGTGATGAGAGGTTTATCCCTCCTGGGGATGCTACCCAGATTTGCACATTAGTCACCAATTATTTCTTCACCAGACTTCTTGCTGATACTCTTGACAAAGGTGAGAGATTTCATTACGTCCCCTTCAAACCACGAATGTTGACACTGGATGCCACAAAAATCTATTTGTTATTCTTCTGTCACTTCAAGCTTAAGCTTTGTCTTTTTTCAGATAAGGTGAAAGGTTTATGGATCCC
Organism: Hippoglossus stenolepis; assembly: GCF_022539355.2. Lineage (NCBI taxonomy): Eukaryota > Metazoa > Chordata > Actinopteri > Pleuronectiformes > Pleuronectidae > Hippoglossus > Hippoglossus stenolepis. Next base: position 29,562,804 of record NC_061485.1, read on the forward strand.
ATTATTGACAACAGCTATACGCATAGAGACTGGACACTGTCTACAGAATATCTGTACTAGTGCCACTCTGAGCTTTTGTATAAGCACAGATTTCTGATACTTGGTGCTACATTAATGTGTCACTTAAAAGCCCTGATGTGACAGGATGTGTATGAGGGGAAGTGTTTCCTCATGATAATCTATACAGCCAGCAGGCATATCTTCCCCAAATCAATAGTGTGCTGAAATCTTTAGCCTGATACACTGCAAAATATCAAGAGGGTACAGCAGTACATTTCTCATTTGGTGGAGGCAAATCATTTTCTTTTACCGGAAAAATAAGGAAATCCATGTATTAGAGAGAGTAGTGCTGCTGTGCTGAGTTTTAGCATACTGCACGCTGTGTGCAGGGGACATTTTGTGCTTCTATGAGAGGTCAGTGAAGTGGGCTTTAAATGTCTTCATACTTGTACAACTTGGGAAAATGGTAAAACTCTGCAATTGAATCTTTATGCCCAACAGGCTCCAACTGAAGGCCAAACACATCTATATCTGCAAAGGACCAGTTCCAGAACCACTGCTACTGCTACTGTCACCACTACAACTATTATTTAACATTCCAGATCCTATATCAGCTTGAGATTACTTTGAGATAACAAATTACACTTTTATGTTGTGGCTCTTAATGACTGTAGGTATCAGAGGATCCTAGTGATTCTTCAACTAAAAAAAGCCATGTCCTTCAAACTCAGCAAATGAGGCTCTGGATAAAAATACTGTCAGTGCGAAAAAAACAAAAAACAAAAACCATTAGGTCAAAAAGTGAGAACAGTCTAATTCAGCTCAAGGGATCAGTGGCATCGTAGTGGGGGGGGGGAGTGGAACTTTCAGGGCTCCAAGGGGAGGGGGGGCCCTTAAAAATCATGACTGATTTAAAATAATAATAATAATAATTAATATTTAATTAATTTATATAATAATTAAATCAATTAATTTGTCTCTTAATTAATAAAGTACGAAACGAAAATGGCGGAAACTGGCTGAATTAACAATAAAACAATAAAAGTCCCAGATACACTGCTTATGAGGACAGGAAACACAAATTCACTGACCAACCTTTCACAACAAGGCAACCTCATAAAACAGCTTACATTCACGCTGGGTGACATTCTACCGGTTCTACAGCTGACCTACAGCTGAGCTGTGTTTATACAGAGGGTTTATCTTGAAAATGGCCATAAATGTGTGTGTGTTTGTATGAGAAGGAGACCGAGCAAGAGAGGGAGAGAGAGAGAGAGAGAGATAACCTACTGCCCATCACCTGAAGTTTTTTATATTAACTTTTAATAAAACTACAACCTGTAGTGGAAAATTCAACTGACCAGTGTCTAAGGTATTGGAAATCCCCCTGACCAGGTGTCTCACTGCTGTGATACTGTCTACCTGACAGGATGGAACCCTTACTTGGTGGTGTCTCACTGCTATGACCTTGATCAACAGGGTGCATGCCCTTATTTGGTGATGTTTTTCTTCCAACTGCTACAGCGGACGGACAGACACAGATGATCTCATGTCTTTCATGTCTTTTTTCATATTATGTTTTATGAAACGCCTCTTTGTATAAGTTCTGGCTTTTGTGAACTTGCGGCCAGTTCCATTTTGAGCACCCGTGCTTGTTGTGTAACCTCTGCAGAGCTTACTCTTATAAAGACTCAAAGGCAACTCCAGTCTGAGAATTTCATTATTTCAAATCTCAAGATGAATTTCCATCACAAACCTTTGTGAGGTTTCTGGTATGACTATTGTATTTCCTTGTATAAAAGTAGTCCTGTGTACTTCACTATAAAAACATTTTTAAAACAAATGAAAGGGTTCAATTAACAGAAACATTGGAGTGCCTTTATTTTGAAATGGGTAGGCTACAGGAAGTGATGTGACAGATAAACATTGAAACTGGTGTGAAAGACCATTTTCACTGGGTACTCTGCTGTAAACTGCGCGCACAACAACAATAAAATAGTCGAGACCTTGAATATCTAGAAGAGCAATGCAGCCTCCGCAGCTGAACCGCAGAACAGCAGCTGAACAGCAGCCGGCCCGATGTGGTCTCTCTAATTTGTTAACATGGGCGCAGAAATGAAAAGCACGTTGTTCCACAGCCGTTCTGTGGTGCAACTGCAGCCAGTGTGACACAGGCGTAGACCCTCTGGATTCACAATTTTGCTATTGTGACATGGTTCTATGGTTTTAATCTGCCTGAGTATTTCCACGATTATTCATCGACAGAGTTACCACTTTTAAAAGAGTGTAAAATAATACACTTTTAAATGATGGCTTATTAATATCTGTAATTGTAGGTGATGGCTACTGTTCAGTAGAGACTAACCTAACAAACACTAGATTCATTTGTATAGTTTACTTTATTATTTGTAGAAAAACACACAGAGACTGCTTGTGTATAGGGCCCAGAATCTTGTGCTACACCTTGAAGGGGGTGCATACATACCGTGACATGTATGACATGTTGGTATTTGTGTGACCTTGAAACTTGCTCACCACTAAGTCTGGTATTTGAATGTCCTGTGCTGTTGATATTGCACAACAAATAAAAGGTAATGTGGTGTAAGTTTTCAATGAAACTGTGTTGGCCTTCAAACAGTGATGAAAATGCTGACTCAGGGTTAACACCTGCTCTACAGTATATGATTGAGGGAGTTTTGACACTTAGGCCATTTAAGGTTAAATTCCTTAACTTTTCTTAAATTTCTGGCATTATTCCTCTGTTTCAGCTCTATATCCAGAATAAAACAGCACATTTTACCCCAAAAATGGATCTTTTCCAAAATGGCCTCCAGAGGGATGGATGACTTGTAGTGTTTTACGTAGTGATTAAATACCCTTCTCATACTGTACTTGTTCAGTTGTCTGTAATCAAAAATAGCCATTGGGAGCCCAGAAGGCTGGATGAGAGAGAAGGGAGGTGTAACATTCTGTCGCTTGGCAGGATAGCCGGCTGTGTCCAGTCACAGGCAGGGGCTGTGTGGCAGCAAAGTTCAGAAGTCAATATAGCTAATAACACACTACAGCTGTAGTCATTAACCTCTGTTTATGTATGCTGATTGTTTCAGGTGACATTCCGTCCTTGAAAAAAATGCTCTGGTCAGCCAGCGTATGTCCAGCTCTTTATGATGTTAGCTGTGATCCAGTTTTGTTGTTTGCCAAGTGACAACTGGTCCATTTTCATCTTGTTCAGGTGTGTCACTGTGGAAAGAGGTATCTATACAACCTTGATTTTCGGACACAATTCTTTCTATCTAGTACACTGGGTTGATGTTGATGTTTGTACTGATTAAAGTAAAGTTGATGTGTTCTGTCGACACAGATGTTAGAGCAGGTGTAGAAAGGGTGTTAAACTGAAAATACTAAAGAAAATACTACTGAAAGAAAACTGGAGAGGAAGAAGTTCAAACCGCTAAGAGAGGTTACCATTTATTTATGTACTATATGTATTATGTATTGTACTATGGTGTAGTTCCTTAAAGAAGGAAGTGAAGTTCACATTTGTTCTGCTTATACATGCTGTTAGGATGACCTAAGTATATGAGTAAGAATCTTCTGAAGCATCTACTATATATTCATCATCTGCCCCTCTGATCATACAATTGTGTCATTAAGATGTGCACTGTAAAAGGTGGACACAAAATATGGATCTATTCTACTACATTTGCAAACTGGTACCTTTGTTAACTTGCATGAGTCTATATTGTGATATGTTAATGAGTGGTACACGTTAATCTGTCAGGAATGTCGGAAGGACTCGGTTTTTCAACCATCTTCAGTTTAGTGAATGCAACTACGGATTTACAGCAGAGTTGAGAAAGGACCTAAGAATATTGGTGAAGGACTTGTTTTAAGTGACAGATACTGTAGATAATTCATTTTCATTTAAACTAAATGTACTCAATGTTAAAGTGCCGTATTGAGTAGTGAAAGAAAGGAAAGGGAGAGATGCAACTATGTAAGTGCAGTCAATATACTTCACATATTAATATACTTAATATTGCACTTAACAAAGTGCACATTAGGATGGTGGAGTGGATGGATGCATCAACATTCACAGAACTTTAACACAGGAGATCACTGTTTGTTTTCACTGTGAAATGGTTAGTCACTGTTTCTTTTAACCAAAGCCATTTTTGAAATGTAGACCAGACCACTAACCTTGTCAACATCAGGCTTCTGGGCCTTTTGTGTATTTTGACGAGCCGCAAATCTTTCTGATAGAGGGAAAAAAGTGGTAATGTAAATAAGTTCTTTCCTGAGCAGCTCTAACCCTGACCATGGCATGTTTGTATGGATGTAGAGACAGGAAGTGGGTAGAGCTAGTAGCTTCTTTTATCCAAACTCAGGCATCCCTCTGCAGCCTTCTGTTTTGGCATGGACCAAGTGCAATGAGTGCTGCTTCTGCTCAACTGTCTGGCTCACACAGCAGCAGTAACAACCACAGGTAAGGTAGAAACAAACAGCCACTGACAGTGTCCCTGGATTTAAGAACCAACTAAACTAATGTTAGCTCTAAGCAGACCCTAAGTACTGTTACTGTGTTGCTAGTGCAATCTGACATATTTTACACCTTTGTCCTGCCATGACAAATACAAATGTAGGCTATACTATGAAAAGGCCTGTGGAATGAAACAGTAGAATCCAACAGTCTCACTGTGACCCATCACATTTTAGGATGCACAGATGTTTTGTGGATTTACGGATGTGAATAAAATCATTTACTGTTCACTAACACTACTGACTCTATATTGGGATAAGTGAATTCAGAGCCAGCTAATATTTCAAGGCTCACAACATTCAAACATGGATGATAACAGATGTAAGAGACCTGCCATCAACACACATGAAATATTCCTATCATGACAGAGTAGTACCTTCAAGTTTGACCTTCAGTTTATTTCACTTCTACACTGGCACAACTGTGGATTTGAAAGGAAACATGAAATCCAGCAAAAGTACTGAAGGTGAGATGTTAAAATGTGTTTAGCTGTAAGAGATATCTATGAAAAGATTCTAGCTGCCTGGTGGTCAGATGTCAGGTTAGGGGCTAAGCTGCTTCCTCAATATAAACAAAGCAGTATACATTGTTCTGTGGGACACCCAGCTCCAGTATTTCATATGTATTGTGAAAGGGCTCGATTATTATTTAACTTACTCTAAATATCAAAAGACACTATGGAAGATTTTCAGACGATCTTAGCTGGACTCTCAAATGTTACATCTGCTGATTTTACGAACAGCTTTTGACACACAAGTGGCCAAATGCCAAACAGCATGTGAGCAGTGAATCCTCAGTAAAGTTGAGTTTAGGAGATACAAGGTTTTCAAGACAACCATTTTAATTTGTTAAAAAGCTTTCACGGCTCATCACAACAAACAAGGTGGAGCCCAGATGTTCTGGGCTTAGCCCCAGACCCTAGAAACGTTCCTGCATCAGTCCCTCATTTTTATCTACTTTGAAAATTCCCAGTGCATCCAGGGCACATAGAGGTTAATGGCCATGGATCTACTTTGAATACTACTTTTTTTAGCTTGCATTCTTTATTTCAATTTATCTATGTATAACTTTTTTGTGGTTTTAAAGGGCCCGTATTGTGTAAAATACATTTTCTGGGCTTTCACTATCCGTAATTACTTGAAGGGGGTCAGTAGGGAGCCTCAAAGTATGAAAAGAGTCACTCCACGGACCTCAGTCCATTCTAAGAAAAATGTTATTGAAACGTCTCGTTTCGTACTTCCTCCCCCGTATGATGTCATACGGGATCACACTCGTCTCTCAGCCCCCCCCCAGGTGGTACCAGTCCAGCCTCCGAACCCACCATCCCTGCTTCCCGTCACCTCCACAGCTAGCAGCTTGTTAGCTACCACAGGCTGACCACAACAAACAACACTGAAGAAACACTGCAGCGTGGAGGGATACAAGGAAGAGAATGTGTCCGTGCACATTCCTCCTAAGGACGTTACTGTTCGAGACCAGCAATTATGCTTTATTTCTTCTGACGTGCCGTGTCGGTGTGCTCAGTACGAAGTAACGTAACTCCGTTGTGAAACTCCATACTGTAACTCGGGACGTTACTCCTACATTGGCCGACTGTCCTGCTAAAACTTGAACAAACATGAGGACGGTGTAACTTAACGTTCAGAAACATCCTGTTGTAACAGATGTGGCTGGTCTTCTATAGCTGCAAACATAACAACGTGACTTTCAGCTGTGTTTACAGCCAGAGATCATCAAATGCTCCAGAATGAGACCGGTGATAGGCCTGGTCGCATGTCACTCAAAGTGCAGTCAGCCAATCAGAGGAGGGGCTCAAGAGGCAGGTGGAAACAGCCTGTTCTGTCTTCAGCTCCAGAGAGAGGCAGAGGAGAGGACATGGAAATACACATTGCAGCAGTTTGTTCGACTTTAAACCACTGATATGTCATCTTAGGGGGACCAATACCTCAAATTAAAGCCCAGAAAGGTGTAAAATAAGGGCCCTTTAAGGTATGCCTTAATTTCTGTATGTACAAAATATGACAATCAAATATCAATCACACAATAAACTTTATCCATCGATCCTTGGTTCTGGGGGTATTAGCCAATCCCAGCTGACACTGGGTGAGAGGCGGGTTACACCCTGGATAGGTCACAGTTCATTAGACTGTACTAGTACAAACATTAGTTATTGTTTTGTTAACACTCTGCAATAATATATATTTACATCTGTGTTAGATAAATATAACACGTGAAGTGATTTAGTGTACAGAGTAATAGTAGCAGAATTACAGCCATCACATTTTCTCCTGGGAATATGTCACTTTTACACATTGAGCCCCACTGTTAACGCCAGTCTGAACATGGTCTTGAGGCGTATTCAGACTGAACTAAGGGCAAAGCAAATTTCAAATGGGATAAAGTCAGTACAAGGACACTGAGTAAATGTGAGTGATTTAGGAAGGCTGGCATGAAGTTACTGGTGAATACTCAGATCTCTGGTACATTAAATACATTTGCACAAATAATTATGTCTGGAAATCTGTTTCAGGTTGAGTGTGAACATACAATTAGTCCTGTAGAATATTCTGTGAATAGAATTCAAACATTAGATGAATTATGTATTTCCCTCATATTGACTGACCCAATAGTATCTCTAGGTATCAGCACATATGTAATCCATAATCCAGAAATGTAAAGGCCTGCCCAGGGTTTAAAGACATGTGTATTTGCTAGCCATGAGATGTGTATCTGGGGATAGACTTTTGGATTTGATCATAATAAGTAGAAGAAAAGCAGATGCTGTTTATGCTATGCAAATGCACTGCAGGAAGCTGATGTGGGCGTATATTCTAAAATCACTTGTGGTCCCCAGATAACTCTAGTCCACTGTAAAATAAATATATCACAGCAATCTTTCTGTTGAAGCTGTTTAGGGATGGACTTTGCATGAAGCAGACAAAGCCTAACTGTGGTAGGACTGTTGTTGTCAAGGTGCCTTGAATGACTTAGTCCCCGGAGGGCAGGCTTCGGCTCCATTTATGCTGGGGGCTGTTGATGGTGGTGTTGGTGGTGAGGGGGGTCCATGCAGGTAATGAGCAGATGGCATGGGAGCACACGCATGCTGCCAGCCATCCATCTGGACAGTTCTGCAGGTGAAGTGTAGAGTGTTCACTCACAAAAAAAAAGACGTGTCTGACATCAAAGTGGTAAACAGCATGGCCGAACATGAAAGAAAAACACAGCAGTACGACTTAAGGCCTGGACAAGAGAGACTGCTTTTGTCTGTTGATCAGCCAAAGCAGCAGACAATGTTAAAGAGAGAGAGGACAGACGGAGGAAAACACACTCTGAAGGACATTCAGGCTGAAGCTGTACTGCATGGATACCGCAGGCTTCAATCAAGGATAGGTGGTGTTGTTAAACAAAGTAAACATGATGAAGAGATGCCTCAATATGACAAAGAAATAGTTTGATACATTCCAGAGAATTTGTGAAGTTTGCTTATTTACAAGTTTAGTTTTTTTATTCTACAATGTTTTTCGTAAAGAATGGGCAATGTTATTTATATTGTAACAATGCCATTACATAAAGACATCATCATGACATTTATGCCAAATGATGATGAATGATTGGGTAATAAGACATACAGTAGGTCGTGTTATTGGGTGGCTGTGGCTGAGGGGTAGAGCGGTCGTCCTCCAACCAGAAGGTCGGCGGCTCGATCCCAGTCTTCCCCATCTGCATGCCGAAGTGTCCTTGGGCAAGATGCTGAACCGAGAAGGGCCCCTCATTAAAAAAAATTGCTTCCCATACCCGTATGAATGGGTGTGTGAATGGGCAAACTGTGCTTTGAGTGGTCATCAAGACCAAGATCTATATAAATACAGACCATTTACCATTGATTGGTTGCAAAAGTTACTATATTACACTATATGACATTATTTTCTAAATTCAAAGTGACATCATGTGATGACATCACACCTCCCATATGATCATGAATACATTTTTGATTTAAGTGAACTTCAGGTTGTGTTTATTCCAGAGATGCATAAAAACGCATGTTTTTTTAAATGTCTTTTTGAATTCTTCATGACATCACCATTGATAGTGAATGCTACATCTAAGTTCATGCACATTCCATTTCCTGTGTTATTTGTTCACTAGCAGGCAGCATATACTACACACGTGTAAGCTGTTCTTTCCATTGTTGGTGTGCATGCATTCCAGCATTATTTCTCATGTATGAGACTTGCTCATAATAGTGAAGATATTTTCTAAAATGTGTTTTATGGTTCGTATATTTGTGGATCTTGACCTTTGAGGAGCCTCTGAAAGTGGTGTTGTAGTGCTGATTTACTCTTGGGTGTTTTTACCCAATCCCAATGAAAAGTGTTTTTAAACATTCCCCCAGTCCTGGGCTACAGACACATTTTGGACATGATAATATAAAGGAAAACAGCCAAGGTAATTTTATTCAAACAATATTTAGCGGTAATAATAATTAACATGTTGATGTTTTTTGTGCAATTAAATATTTCTATATGTATATACACATGATCGCCTGAGAATATTTTTTTTTAAATAAAGACAAAAATGCCATAATTCTTACGTTGGGCTGCAGTCAGAAATAATTAAAGATCAGGCAAAGGAAGATCACAAATTGAAATGAACTCTGTAATGAACTCCGTTTTGGTTTGTGTCATTTACTGTAGTGTGCCGGGCCAATTCTGAAAGACCTGATGTGGTCTTTGTATTCCCTATATGCTCCTGGGTCGTAAACAGGCTGTTTTAACCACACTTGTGTTTTTTTGTTTAGTTTTTTATTTCCATGTTTAAACATGGAAATATGAATGCAGGCACATTTAGAGTAGCTTTTTATTGAAACTGAATGATTTATTGTTGCAAGCACCCCCATGAGGTTCCATTTATGCTTAATATTTAGTTTGTACAGTCATGTTAATTTAAGCCACAGTGACTCTATGGGCTAAAATAATCAAATTGGATATTTTGAATATTACACCTATGTGGGACTTGCATACAGTAAGGTATTTTTACGCTTCCAGTCTATAACAGATCTTTTATCTAGAGCTGAAGTGACACAACTACAGAAGGAACTTGAATTCATAATGAGCTTTCTGCAGAGAACATGGGGAACCTAATGTTAGAGAAATTGTCAAAGGAGTTTTAATGAGATTGTAAATTTGCTGTTGACTGCTTGTCACATGATGTGGTCTTCACATCCGCATTATCTTGTAGTGGAAGCCTGTTAGAATCAATACTGATAGATTTGATTGGTTCCTGGGTCCCACAGAGCTGCCACAGAGTACTGCTAAATAATGAATCACATGTAACCAAGCGAAATCTCAAAGTCATATCAGCATTAAATATGCATGCAGCATGTAAGGCATATGAAATCACATGTACGACTTGGCTCTAATGTCTCATCAGATCCAGTGCACAAAGCAGAGGTTGTACCTCTCCTCTCACTGCAGTCACACATGTTCCACATTAAAGCCAGAAGAGCGTTCACACACCACCCACACTGTCCTCTGAAAATCAAATATTTGTGTGGTTCTTGTCATTTTTTTGAAGCTCAGCACAGAGAAGTACTGGAGAACAACAAAAAATAACAAAAAATAAAAAGGGGTTAACAGACAAATTTACATTTGTGACTCATTTTGTCATTTCACTTCTATCATTCACAGTCTAGCTTACAATGTAAAGGTTAATGTATTGGGGACATGAGACTAAGAGACAGAAATGTGTTTCACAGATTGGCATCAGCCAGCAATGAATATAATTAATTGTATCTGGCAACTGAAAAATGTGTTTTGACTGAATGCAATGAAAAATGTAGATGCTTCGTGCACAATGTGAGTGGAAGTGAACAAATAGCTTGTCTCAAGGCAGAGCAACTTGTTTAGTTATGTGCTTTCGCACTTGGATACCAAATTCACAATATTCTGTTTGGATGACTGTGCCACAATTTATTAAATAAAATCACATATTTTTTGAGGAACATGTCACTGCTTAGTCAAACTATTGAGTCTAATTCCTTAGCAAGTTAGTTAAACTCCCTTAAATCCCCTGATCTTAACTGGTAACACCAGCTGGTTACAGCTTTTACCTATTAGTGAAGACAATGCTTTAAATTTCTTTGGCTTTATACAGCTCATTGGTTATCAGAGATATTAGGGAGGAAATACAATTTGTATTATGTTACAGGACATAGTGAGATATAAACAGAGTTGGATTTATTTTTTATTAATTGTATGAAAGAAATCAATAGATAAGGTTTGAAAATCCACACTTTAATATTACACTGGGGAAAATAAATCTGCTAGTATTTGAATACAGACAACAGCCATTGAAAAGAATAAATTAACTCAATCTTAAAATATATTGGGATAAGTATGGAGGATTGGTGGATTTATAGTTAAACCTGGCTAAAGGCTGTTGTTTTTCTTCATCAGCTTTGTCTGTTTGTTTTCAATTCATGCAGAGGTGGATAATGTAGGTCTTAGTTGTAGGTGGACAGCAATAATAACAACTACACTTGCAAGCAAGTCTAAGCGAAAGTGGGGAAGGTATGCAACCGCGCCGAAGCGGCTGCATACCTCCCATCAACCCCAATAAGAGGCACTCGCTTGGGACTCGATGGGAAGGATGTGAGAGCATGTCCTTGCGTCCATCAGGTGGCGCTGGAGAATGCTTGCTGATCATATCTCACGATTCAGCTATGAGGTCTGGAGTTGGCTGGGACATTTTCAGGTGAATCCTTTGATATTCGACCCAGAGGGACTACTTTCTGTTTCCAGTCAATGGCTCTGTTGAGCTATTTTGCCACAGCTTCCAAATAATGTCCTTGAGGTGTGTTCTGACTGATTTGATTATGTGCAGTATCGTTACAACCACTTTCTGTTTGTTGACGCTTCCCTGACCAACTTTTAGGTGGATCAAATGAAAAAGCCAAGCCTACCATGTCAAAAGTATAAAACATGGTACTTCCCATAAACGATAGGGGGCGCTGTGTATTGATGTGTTCAAGGTGGGACCCTAATTACACTTGAAGTTGCATGGCAAATTTCACTGCTACGCCATGGGCACGCCTCATGATAAAAAAGTTCCATTGTATGGCATCAACAACTCATTAAAGCTCTTCTGACCAAATTTTACATGCATCTGACAATTAAGCACTTTCTGTTTTCTGGTGAATTACTGAAATTCAACCCCATGCCAGGGCCACACCCCCTGACGAAAGACTACAACTTTTAATGAAAAGTCCCTAACATAACATAACCAAATGTAAAGTTGAGCGGATGAAATCTGGAGAAGCAGAATTTTGTATCACATGTGAAAACACCAAAAATCACCTTGAAATGTGCTCGTTCAATCCATAATGGCCGACTTCCTTTTGGGTGTGGAGAAGAGTGGCTAGAAGATTTTCCGTGTGTCTTGGCATGATACACATGTATCCCAAATTGCATTATTCTAGGTGAAAGTAAAGGAACAGGGTGACCCTCTGTGAAAAGTTGTTGGGGGCATTATGGAGCCATTTTGCCTCATTTGCCAAATATTTGTGACACTAATCGTACAAATCAAGTTTGAGGCAGATTGGAGTACGTACAGTGATGTTACAACCACTTCCTGGTTGTTGACATCCTATCAAAGGTCTCACCATCGCCGTTCAACGTAAGGCATAAGTGTCACAACATGGCGTCACCAGCGTCTCAAGGCTTCGCTGACCAATTTTGAAGTTGATCAAATGAAAAAGGTAGGAGTAGCATGTCATAAATCACAATGCGTGTGCTTAATTAAAGTATTTGCATCTACTTCTCCCAATATTTTATGCACTATGGTAGAAAGGACTGATATTGCGTATTCATTAAGGAAAATGTACTAAATGTAGAGCGCGTGTTATTCTGCATGCAATCCTCAGTGCGTTTTTTTTTTGCTTGTGAAATCAAATGTGCACACATTTTTACACGCACAAACCTTTCGAAGATCAGGCCCTCTGTCGTAACTGTGCAGTTTGAGGCAGGTTGAACAGTATACATGAAAGTTAAAAGCACTTCCTCTTTTCTTGCAAATCATCAAAATTTGCTGCCATGCCAGGGCCACGCCCCCTGACGAAATCTCACAGAAAATGTTACTTTTAATCAAAAAGTCCCTCACATGACATGAAGTCGATCAGGTGAAATCTGTAGGAGGAGTAGGATCTTGAAGCATGTGTGAAAAGGCTGAGAAAAGACTTCCGGTGTGGTGGAGGGTGACAAGAGGATGTCTTAGCATATTACACGTGTGCCAAATTTTATTTATTTATTTAGGCCACCAAAAAGGCAATTCATCTTGCAGAAGAAGAAGAAAACTAATAATCTGAAAAATCCCAATAGCTTCCTCTAAGATGTAGCTAATAATAATAAACAATTGAGTGGCAAGGATACAATTTCAGTTGATGAAGGACAGAATAAAAGAAAAAGTTTTAAGACAAAAATATTTTTTGATTTCTAAAAAAAATCCCCTGACCTTTAAAGTGGTTGCATCTTTAACTCAGGTTGTAGTGAACACTACTCTTAACATTGGACCACTAGCTATATTGAAGAAAAATCCACAAACAAAGCTCATAATCAGATGTAACGTGATTATAATCCCTAAATGTCTGTATGGCATTAACAATGACCACATACCAAAGCAGTCAGAAGCAAACGGATGAAAACAGCTGATTTCTGGATGACAAAATGAAGGGTCACTTAGTTTGGCGGCAGTGAAACAAAGTTTGGATCAGGATTACTGAAGAACAGCTGAGCGCTTTGGGAACTATCGACTTCTCTCAGACTTAAAATGAATCATTCAGAGCTTTTTCCAACATCAGCTCTTATCACAGAGAGCAGGAGGAGAGTTGTGCCTTTGCTGCAGCGTCGTCTCACAGCTCAATCCCTTTTTGTTGGACCTAAAGTGGATGAGCTGGTTGCTGGCTTACTCACGACTCTCCCCGCGAGGTGACGCTTCTCGGGACGCAGCGGTTGCCAAGCAACAGGGGTCAGACAGCGGGCTTCTCGCCTGATCTGGAAACCTTGCTTGAGGGTCATAGACGGATTATCATGATGATGGGCCCTGGACACAAAGTCGCTGCAGACCCCTTCCCACACATGCAAACAGCACACGGACAATGTGTTCGCCCTAGGACAACAACAAGCACATGGTAGCCTATATATCACTTTGAATTTATATTTGCTATTTCGACATTTTAAATCAATGCCATTTTTAGGTTTTTCGTACATGTACAGCAAAGTATGTTAATCTGTAGGAGTTTACATAAATAATTAATAAGTGTAGTGCAGAGCCACAAATGACCACAGGAAACTGCAGTGACACACTGCACACGACCCCTGGTCTTCTTTGCAGACACTTTATTGATCATTGTGAAAATCCAACTCCTGCACATGTTCTGATTCAATGGCCACTCATGGCATCATTTTCAGTCCTCAGTCTGTAATTTTTAATCCTGCCCATTTTCGAGAAGGACAGCTCTCCTTCGCAGTTTCAGACAAAAAGCACAGATTCAGTCTTCACTACACCACAGCATCATGTGATTTGATCTGCTAATTTAAAAAAAAAACATTTTTCAAAAAGCAGTTTTCAAGTTCCCACAAATCAATGTTGAAGAATTATTATTCTGCACTGTTATTTTAACTCTTTTTTTATTTATTTTTTATTCTGTATTTAGCTCCTTTTTAACTTTTATTTATTTTTAAATGCTTCATTTTTGTGTTGTGTTACAAATAAACTTGCCTTGCCTTATGGCATAGATTCATGTGAGTTCAGCATATGAGTTTGTTCAATGAACAGTCATCACAAATTAGTTAACTGTCAGGATATTTTTAATACTGTTTATAATTAAATAACAACAAACATTATTGAAAATATGTTACAGTACAGTCCCAGAGTCTGATCCAACCACATTCCAAATGACCAAAATACAGAGACCTACTAAAAGGATTACAACAGGTCACGTAGACCTAACTCTCCATAACAAAGATGCAAAAAATATATATATATATCCCCTCAATATAATTTCCAGATGTAAGTTTCTACACTGTTGTTGGGCACACAAGCATATTTCTTCCTTGGAAGTTTATGTTTCAGATACAATTAAATTGAATTGGGTGAGTATAATGTAAGAGTCAACAAAAGCCACAGGGACACTCAGTAAAGTGCCCTGACACCAGTGACCTGGTGGAGCAGCTGGGTCATGTCTGTATGAATAGCTTGAATTCTTCACACCAAAACTGTGCTGCCTGATTGTTACTGACACACCCTCTAATCTGCCTGGCCTCCTCCTTTGGTGCAGATGGTGATTCACCAAAACAGCAAATGGCTGCGTGTTCATGGCAAACAAAAGACCACCCTTGCCGGTAAAAACTCTTCACCATGGTTGTCATGACAATAAGTCCCCGAGATTTATCACACAATGAAGGTTGAAGTGTTTTCAAATGTCTTCCTAAATTTGGCCTCATCTAAATCTCGGTTACACAGAGATTCTACACAGAGATTACTACAAAATCCTGTAGAAGCTTTAGAATTGCAGATAGGGAAGACTGGGGATCAATCGTCTGGTTGGAGGACGACCGCTCTACCACTCAGCCACAGCCGCCCCATATATTTGGGGGGAGTTTTATTTTTTTTTTTTACTCTGCTGCTCGTTAGATGTATCTTTAAAAAACCCACTCATTCGCGGTGAAACCAGCAGGGGATCCACTTCTCCTGGATTTCTACAGCCATTAGGAGGAGGAGGCGGGCAAAGTCAGCAGAGACTGCAGAGCGTCTCACTCGGGCATTTGTGTTCATACATGCACCTTTAAGGGCCTTGAGAAAGTAAAAAATTACTTAGATTTGCTCCATAGTCCAATTGCAACACTAAAATGCATATTGTTGCAATAAATGATTAACATCTTGACGTGAGTGTCTTGCAGACCTGGGGTTCTAAGCTAGAATTTAAAATAAACTTCTGTGGGTTTGAGCAATGAACTGTACATGTAGTAGCACAGGAACAGGGAAGTTTAACAGGGTTGCAAGAAGAACAAACTTTTACGTTGATGAACCAGATTCCTTTTTCCATTTATTAAATTTTTAATGTCAAACTGTGGCTTGTGTTTTACTTAGAACTGAATCCACAGCCTAATTTCTAAATAAAAGCAAGCCACTGTTTGCAGCTGGTAGGTTCATACAAAACTGGTGTGGTGTACATTACTGAATTATTTTCAGATATGATTTTCAGCAGCCATGCTATACATGTTGTCTCTGTTTGATATTAATAATAAATCACAGGTATAACATGACTGCTAACGCTAATGATACTCAACTAATGACTACTAAATTATTTAGTCCCACACTGAATCATCTTGAGCAAACTGACAGGCTCAGCTGTTTCATGGTGCCTCATCATAAAGGACATAAAGCTTAATAATATAGATACACAAAATCATGATCCTAAGGGACTATACCAGTGTGTGTGTTTATCCAAACAAATATTTCACAAGTCTTCAACTGAAATAATTAAGGAGATCTCTTCCTTTCTCCAATACACAATTGCTTGTAAATAATATTAAGTATACACTGGAAAATCATTGGTACCTTGATTCAGTTATTTAACTAACCAATACATTTTCCTATAATACATAACACTTTGATTTCAGTACAGTAATGCAACCTGCACTAGGCCTGATCTTCTAGCATTAATGTCACTGATGTATTTAATTGCTGTGGCAAGCTCTCTCTAGCTCTCGGTTTTCCAGGAGTGCCAGTGTAAAGGGGCCCCTCAGAGTTAAGCCGTTTTCAGACATGAAGAGGAAGTCCACAGAATTGGGTTCGGGCTTTCTGTGGAGTTACACAAATTAAAAACTTAGGAGATTCTCTGGTCAGACGTGTTCACAACAAAACAGAAATCCCCAGAGCTTCCAGCTGAGGGGTGGTGCAGCAGTCAAGATGTAACATATTACACATCCTGTAAAAAGCTGCTGAAGGTGGTTTTCAGAGAACAGACTAAGACAACAAACGTTAATCTGATTGCAGACTGTACAATCTTATCTTTATTTAAAGCTTGACAATGATTAAAAATATGGTTACAACAATACTCTATGCAAAAGGAATATTGCTTCTAATTATGCTGTATAAAATAGGTAATAAGTAGGCAATAGGTAAAAGCCTTTACTTCCTTCAGTGCCTCTGTTTTATACAGGTGGTGCACAGGTAACAAGCGCTATCATTTCTACGTGGTAAAAAGATGAGGCACAACCAAGACACTGTGCAAGCCTCAATCCATACCTCAAACATGACACACATGATAATATGTACATAAACATTAAAAATGTGTTTGACATATGTACATGATGCACAATGCAAGATCAAAATCGAGTGCCAGGACCTGTGTCAATAAGTGAAACTGAGGACATCGTACAAAACTAGAAACAGGCCTGAGCCAAGTTCAACCTTTTATGTTCTCTCCTCTCTGTGCTCACATATGCAATATTTTAAAACAGCTGAATTACCAATATAACTGTTCTTGAGTACATGTCACTGAAAGGACCAAGTATGAAATAATGAACGAATAATCGAGGCCTATTTAGTTTAGTTTGATGTAATTTCCCATACCTTCTTCAGTAAGGTCAAGTGCACCTATGTGGTTGTAAACCATACATTCTACTGATTTAATTACTGCACAGGTATGTCTGTGACAACATTACACGGGTAGTGGAGGCTCTCTCTCAGTCAGCAAATCCAATCAGAGGGCCTCTGTTGAATTTATGCAGAAACTGTGACCATAAGTCCGACAAGTTACCTCTATATTCACCACTTCAGAAAGGACATTTTGGGCCAAATGTACCTGCTCCTAAATTCTACTTTCCAATTCCACTGACAATTTTGTAACCGTGTGAGAGATACAGTCCAACAATAACACCTATTCCTCACACAACTGTTTCTGTTTTCTGTCACTTTGTGTGTACCACCGAGTTAAAAGATTAAAACCTTTGTTCTTGATCCTCATCGCCTCCAGCCTGAGCCTGGAATGTAAGCCTGCACACAGAAACACAACATTCAATTTCACATTCACACCTAGGGGCAACTTAGTTTCAAAGTGAGGTACATGTCACAGTTAACTGGCACCACACAGAAAGAAGCCTTATAGCTGGTGGATTTGAACCCAGGGCGTTTTTGCAGTGAGGCAGCAGTTTGAAAAGCTTGTGTTTTGTTACATTATCAAGTCAGGATTATTTCTAAAGCTCAAATAAAACTTTGACCGGAATGTTGTACATAAAAACAACGAGAGGTCCGAAAACAAAGTATAAGAATAAAATAAAAAGCTAAAAGGTGATTATGAACAACTGAATTACATTCAAAAGAGAAAACATGGGTCAGCTTAATCGTATCTGTCTATGGAAGAGGAGCACTTCATTTTAAATACTAAACTCAAAAACTGTTGTACCGTAAGGCAGCTAGAGAAAACACACGATTGTCTTTTCCCCTACACCTACACCAAGGGGCCACCAGGAGCAGCTGGTCAGAAGAATTTGGAGATCTAGGAGTGGAAAGGGGGCAGAGAACCTCAGATGTATTGATTGGCAAGATCATTTACTAGCTTTAAAAACAAATAAAATGATATACTTCATCAGGAGCCAATGTAGAGTTGCAAGAAGCTTTGCAATAATCCAGCCACAAAGAAAGTAAGGAATTTAAAGCATTTAAAAGAAGTAAGGTTTCAGTTTGGCGGTCAGTTTTGGCTGGAGGTAGCATTTTGTCACAGCAGCATTAATATGTTTGTCAAATTCAAAAGCAGAGACAAAGCTGATGCAATTGTACGCCTGGGGACCTAGTGAGGTGCCAGGGGCCCTAATAGCCTGCAAGGAGGAAGAAGGACCAATCCAAAGTCCATATCATTCTAACTATAATGATATGGATATCTTCCAGGAACCTAATTGAGTAGCTACCACCATCATCACCTTGTCTAATTGGAGGTAAAGTTGAGTGTTACTGTTCAGTATTCATAAGATATATTGAGGATAGCATATTTACTGTAAATACGATGGTCCCTACAATGGAGCCTTGGGTAACTCCACAGGCGCCAAGTGGCAGAAGAGTTTTCTGGATTGGAATGAAAATCGGTCAATCTAGAACAAGGTAAACCAGTGAAGAGCTTTATCCCGGATACCAACCTGGTGGTCAAGTTGGTTCAGGAGAATGGTATTATCCCTCATGTTGAAGTGGGAACTAAAACCAAGTGGTATAAATAAACTACAGCATCCAAGAGACGTGTTGGTCACACAAGAAAATCCTGTATAAGTGTAAGGGAAACAGGCTGAAAGATACTAAGGATATTTATTATAAATGAACAAAAATGTCTAAATTCACAACATGGTATTTAAATATGGGTGTTTCCTTTAAATTAAAGGTATTAATAAATAATAATTAAAGAACTTTCGGAATCATGAAATCTAGTTAACTTAAATAGTTTATGTTTCTTGGAGTGTTTCAAAGTAGAGATTTAAGATACAGAGATCATTAATGTCATTCTCCTCAGGTACAACGAGCTGTGTAATCTCTGTTGAAGTAAAGAGCACCTCTGCTAACCTCAGAAAAATGTATACAAATTTTATGAAATACAACATCCGACTTATTGAGGTCGACTGGAAATTGAGCAGCGGTGGCACTTGACACAGCTTAAGCCAGATGTTTGATGAGTGAGGCGACAGTTCAACGTCATTTAACTACTTTGACATGTGAGAGTTGTCTAATTCAGCTTGATAGGTGTTTGATGACATTGCTTGTTGTTGTTCCTTTGAAATTAACTAATCAGAGCAGTGGGTCACAATAATGGTCATGTTTTACACATTGATCTGAAGAGTTGTAGTTGGCTTACTGTCATAAATGGCCACGATTAGTTGGAGATGGGCAGGGAAGCACCATTGCTTACCAATTCACGGGAGAGAACCCTGGAATTTGGAGTTTACAGAAAGGAAATAAATCAACACCATCTATAGAATTGAAAAGTATTTTCTGAACATTTAAAAGGAAACAACCAGGTTTTCACATAATGCATGAATGTAACGTGAGACATATAAGCAAAGTGAGATCATAACGATACAAGCTCTATGCTAATTTGAGGCAAACACATAGAAAAAAGTTAGACAAGAAAATTGAATATGAAACTGACCTGCAACACACACACACTCTCATATTTTGTGTTTGTGTGATTCCTTCATAAGTTTTGCTCATGCTACAACAACCCGATGGTGTAGGCTGCACTGTTGGCAGTGTTTTCCCCTTCAAATAAACTTAAAAACGCCTCTACTTGGATGAACAGATGGTTATGGATGCACAGGCCCAAAGATGTAAGTTCAATGGGTTTGATCTTTCTGTCCATCAAAACAGATGGCAATCTGACAGAGATGGATGCATCATCATTTCTGTCCAGACAGTTCTCATTAGTAGGTAATTGAGATTATATAGAAACAGACATGATAGATCAATGAAGCTACCACCCTCATGGTAGCGGCTAAATGTGGCTACAATGTAAGAATGGCCGGGTTCAAATATGATTGACGTTTTGATGAGTATGAAATTGTTTCTATTAATGTATCTGCTAAATGCTCATTGTTCTTAATGTTTATATGACTCAGTTTAGGCAGCTGGGAGCATTCTTTTCAGGTTATGAATTTTTAATTTTTCCTATCCGAGCCATAAGAAAACAATGATTGGCTGTAGCCTAAAACTGGCCATATGAGGAACACAAGATAACTCCAATGTCTGATGTCAAATTCCTACTTTCTGCTCAGTATTTTCGTGCACAGTTCCAAAATATTGTTACGCTTTGAATATTGTATGTATTTACTTAATCGGTGTGATATTTATACTTAATGTATTAATATATGATTGTTTTGTTAATGTCAGTTGCACTTGCTTAACTTCTTAATTGACTTTGGGTAAGTGATAGATGGTAATACATAATATTTAAATTTCTATGTAAAAACCTTGATTAAAAGTTATTATAGCTGTCGGAGTAAAGTATTAAGTACAGTATTTCCCTCTGAAATGTGGTCGAGTAGAAGATTCAAGTACCTCATGATTGTACTTTACAGGAGTCGAATAAATGTACTTTGCACCAATGACACTTCGAGAGAAGTTTGGAAAGCCGACTCTGCGACATCTGGAGAAATAGATTCATGTGTTCAAGCCAAATCTTGATCAATCACTCCCACATAATTATAGGCCCATTTCAAAACCCCCTTTCATACAAACCCAACGTTTAGCTGTATTTGACAATAATACAAAAATTGTAAATATTCCAGCCTGGATTTCGCAAACATAACAGTACCGAAACTCCTTAAGAATACAAATGATTTATTGATGTCTGCTGATGCCGGTTATTGCTCCATCTTACTGCTTATTGACCTCAGTGCCGCATTTGACACCATCGATCATAACATTCTCATCAATAGACTAACACAGAGTGTCTGTATATTAGGAATAGCCCTTAGATGGTTCAAGTCTTATCTCTCAGACATATCTCTCATCCTTGGTGCCCCTGATGTGTCGGGTGCCACAAGGTTCTATTCTTGGTCCCATTGTATTTTCCCTGTACATGTTGCCATTAGGAAACGTCAGCCGTGAGAGTGTCCTAATAGAGTGCCTAACTGGCATTAAGTAATGGATGTCACTTAACTTCATTCAGCTGAATTCAAGCTAAACATAATAATAATCTTCAAACCCTATCAGCTAGCAGGCATATTACTACCTTTTTGGTCCCCTTGCAACCAATATTAAAACAACAGCTAAAAATATAGGTGTCACATTCAATTCCCATCAGAATTTTAATGAAATCATTAAATCCTGCAACTTCCACCTACGAAATATTTCCAAAAGTAAATCAGTTCTATATCACCCTGACTAAGAACAACTCATACATATCTTTGTCTTTACCCGTCTGGACTATTGCAATGCACTTTATACATGCCTTCGTCAAAACTCAGTAAGTCGTTTGCAGCTTGTTCAAAATGCTGCTGCTCGTATTCTAACTAAAACAAACCGTAGGTCTCATATCACACCAATCATTGCATCCCTTCACTGGTTGCCAGTCAAATTCAGGGTTGGTTTTAAGATTATTTTAATAACTTTCAAAGCTCAACCTAGGCTGGCCCCTACTTACATTCCGCAACTCACGACTCCCTACAATTCTAGTTGCAACCTGAGGTTGGCCAGCCTGTCCTTGTTAGCTGTCCCTAGGTCAAGACTGGCTACTCAAGGTGACCAGGCTTTCTCCGTCAGGGCCCCAAGGCTGTGTAACTCCCTGCCGAGATTAGGCTCGCCAACTCACTACATATGTTTAAATCAATGCTCAAAACAATTTTTTATAGGAAAGCATTTTGTGTGATTAGTAACTCTGGTGCTACTGTGTAGTTTTAATTCCTTTTAATCCTTTTCATCATACTTTTTACTTTTCTTAAATGGGACAGCTTTTAACCCTGTTGCCTATTACAGTAAGTGTTTGTTTAAAAAGATATAGAGGTAATGAATGATGTCTGATCTACTGAGAGGGCCACATGCCTTTCATAATTCTGCCATACAAGTCAGTCAGATCTATCTTTAGCAGCAGTGTTATTTGTATTTATTTTTTTACCCTATATTTTGTGAAGCACTTTGTGACCTTGTTTAGATAAGTGCTATAAAGTTATTATTATTACTATTATTATTATAAATGTCCTTTTTCCATTTACTGAAGAGGTTGAACAACAGTGAGAGCACATTTATCAGGAGAGCAGAATAATTATTGCCTTGATTCTTGAGCCCAGATGAAAGTAAACGGGAAAAAAACAAAGTCTCACATGAGATATAATGCTGCAGGTGTTTTTTTGTCTTTCTCAAGCCATGATAAAGAATACTTCAATTTGTGTTGTGGCTTGAGGAAGCTTCATGCTTAAAATTAAGTGCAACTGCCATGAAGGCTTGCAGCAATTTGTCTCCAGCTCAAGAACAACAATTTTCCTTTTAACTTCAAAAATGGTGATTTCAATAAGTACACTTTAACACCTTTACAATGTCTTCCCATTTTATATAATGACTTAGAGCATTTCAATATTCTTTTTTTTTTTTTACCCTTTTCATAACCACGGCCTTGAAGTGGTGTAAAAGTCTGTGATGACTAGCAGCTGATAATAGCCCTGTGTTTAGAGATCCATTTGACATAATGGCACCCTGAATGTAGAAATTACCTGCCATGCAGTTGTCAAGGTGTCTGGATTAAGTGGTAGGATAACAATTCCCGAACGACCGAGGTAAAACCTTTCCATATTATTGATGCTCAGAATTACAATTGAAAAAGATTATACAACCATTATCAAACAATGGCTTAAAAAAATCAAGGCATATGCCAAATGTCTATAGAATGATGTTTAAACTTTAGAAGAGTTCTTTCCAACACAAAAGCTTTCTCTTCAACAATGCAAAGCTGTATTTTTTGTGAACATCTGAATCGGAAGTTAAATCATCAAAATGTTCTTCTTTTTTTATTTAAACATAAAAATATAACTCACTGGGAACTGATGTAGTTTAAGAAGGAATCATCTAGAGAAGAGCCAAAAGTTCATTCACGGACTGGCCGATGACCAGAGCCATCCACCAAAAAATGATTCATCACCCGATTGCTGGTTTTGATGGGCTTGAACTGGACAACCTGGAGTTTGGGGTTTGACCCTCACAACCCTGAGAAGACATGGCCATGAGGGTTTTGATCATAGAGATAGAAAAAAGGTCCAACAAACAACAAAAGACGGAGATTCTGTATGGATAATCAGTCCATCTGCCTAACATGGTAGCAAGGGGCTGCAGCACCGTGCTATACATCTATAGAACTCTTACTTATCTATTCCAGATAAGTAACAAAACTGCGGACTGTGGGCAGAAACGACAGCAAGATAATGAGTCGGGGTTAGGCAGGAGAACAAAATTTACTATGTAGTTACCTTCTGAGGGTTGTAGACTGGTAACACAATTTTCAGTGAGTTCATTACTCTGTATCTTTCAGGGGTGCAACTAAATAATGCAAGTATTAACAATGGTGCTACGTTTTAGTACCCAAGCTGCTGTTTGCTCAACCCACAGTGAGTTGGGGCCATTAAGAGCCAAAAGCAGTGGTTGCACAAGTTTGGTTCAGAAGTTGAAGCAGAGCTGACCAGGGTAAAACATCTAAACTGAGGAACCACCTGGTCTAATACTAATTATATCTAAATACTGACCAGCATGTACTGTATTTAAAAAGGCTGACAAAAGCCAAGATCCCCCACAGCCTGGGAGTCAGCACAGGTTACCATGATGATTTCCCCCGATACAAAATTAACGAGATTTGTTGGACTGAAAACTCAGAAGTAAACCGAAAGTAACCCGATAACTGCAAATCCTGCTTCATAGTACAGGCCTCTGGTAACTTGAACAATCAAAATTAGCTAAGGTTATTAAACAAGTATCCAATGTTTAGTGTAGTGTTTATACAAATCTTAGCTAAGTTTAGAAGCTCCACCATGAAGCAGTTATCTTGAGTTAAGTAAAACAGCCGACAAAAAGCAAAAAGCAAGTGTCTGCAGGTACAGCCTGTATTCAGTATTCAAATCCTACACTTAGGTAAATGTAATAATACCATAGTGTAGATTTACTACTCAAAAGAAGAAAAAAATATTTATTTGTGTTTTTTCATAATGTATGAGTGGTGGTGCATTATAATGCAAGAAGCAGTGAATTAACGTTAAACAGATAAGAGAAACAAGTATGCATGTTCCTTCTGGGATGAGTGAAATCATTATGGTTACAGGTTGCCAGCATTTGGTTTTTCTGTATCACACTTTGAGGTGAGGTTTTTACAGGAAGCAGTTAAATAGTTACATGTTAGACAGCTCAGCCAACTGGAAACAAATCAGCCATAAAGAAATAAGCTCTATGCTCCTTTATCAATGTTTATATTGTAAACACAATCTGTCTTATTCACTATTCAAAATTCACAATTTGCATGTCCCTCTGACCTGTCTACTGACAAAAAGACACTACGCACTAGTTAATTAGAATAAAATAATCATTTTAGCACTAAATTATTAACAATACTACAATGTAATTTCTGGGAAATAAATAGATTATTGCCTACATTTCTGATCACTTTAAAGAAGTAACTGTTTTACAGTTGTTATGTGGCAAGCAGGAGCAAAATGCTAGTTATGTTTTTTCCCTCCTCTGTTTTCTCTCCAGGTGCTAACAACCTGACTGGTTTCCACCTGTGCAGTGCAGTCATGACTGTCATCACTCAGGTCCTTCAATAAAAAAAGTGTTTACAGGGCTCAATGTTATTTACTCTGCTCTTAGTCTAGCTGAGCTGTACAGAAACCCAGACTGATAGAAAAAGCTATGTGGTGGGAGGGAGAAAGGTACCTTTGGGAACCCTCCAAACTTTCACACATAGTCAACGTTTTGCCCAGAGACAAAGGTTTTATTGGATGGTGCCACCTACGTATTGGTTTCGCTGAAGTTCATTTTTAGATAATCAAAGTGGTTCTTTTGTTTGAGTTTAGCCTTATTCTGTTTTATTGATTTCATATTGCTAGGCATCGCCACCTTATCCCATCCCCTTCCACATTGTGAGAAGCTTTGTTGCTTTTTACTGTTGAGATGAGTTAAAATATTATTTTTTACTTCTCCTCTGACACAGCAGCAATGTTGTTGTGACGATAGCTGCTATGTTGGTGGTTGTACTGCCCAAAATAAGCCTGTGGTAATAATACTAATGCTTGTTGCTTTCCTCTGAAGCACATTAACACATTAATGGCAGTTATCGTCCTACAACTCTGTAATTACACCTGTTCAGCCTCTTGCATTAAACATTTTGCTGGTACTCCAAATGTACCGATGCTGTTAAGTGCTGACAAAACAGTGGGTTATTCTGGGCTGTTTTTGAAGGGCCTCATTCCGCCTCTCAGCTAAACAGCAGCATGAATGAAATGAATAATAAAGAGAAAGAAGCACTCAGATCCTGAGCATTAGTGGCCCTGATGTAACTGTGAAAAAAAAGATAAAAATTAAAACTAATTGCCAGATGTGTGGCGCTACCAGCCAACACAAACAGAACATACAGACAAGATAGCTAGCAGCAAGGAGATACTGCGGAGGGCAGCTGTTAACTGGGTACTGCTGTGCAGTTGGTAGGAGTGGGGGAGGAAGAGGACGGGAAAGGAGACAGGAGTCCACCAGAACTGCACAAGAAATGTGCACTCCTAAGAAGATCATTGAAATTCAAGCAGAGCTGTACTGTTAGCCTAAAGATTTGGCTGCGAAGCATGCGAAGAGAATGGGAAGGGTGTTTTTTGTTTTATGTCTTCTTACCTCAAAGGATTCCTACAGGACTAAAAGTGTTTGAAAGAAATCTTAAACAATATTAAAAAATATTCTAGAAATATCAATTAAACAAGGACATTCAAAAATGAGACTGCAAGGAGGAGCTTAAAAGTATAACAAACCAGTAATAGTAAACTGGGCCTTAAGTCACAAGTCAGGACCCAGCCACTAGCATCTCCATGACAACTGAGTAAAGTCAGGCTGCTGACAACGTCCAGCAGAATGAGATGGAGGGGAATAAAATGACCTTGAGGATTTCCAATCTTTTTCGTCAATGAAGTAAGAAGGGAACTTTAACAATTTAAAGTCAGCATACTTTTAAAATTGATATACCATCCTGAATATTCAGACATTCTAGGTTCTAAGTTTCTAACCCTTTCTAACCCTAACCCAACACATTCACAATTAAATAAAAGGATGGACAGTGTGTTAAAGTGCTAAGTATCATCCTTTCTTTGGTTTGTTTCAGAACAGAGAGCACTATTAAGGAGATATCGTCCATTTAACAAATTGTGCCCACATTGCAAGTGATCAACAGTAATTGGCTGTGTTTCTTGCACAGCTGCATGTTGTTTGTTTTTTTAGTTTGCGCACAAAATAGTTCACACGTTTTGTTTTTGTGTTTGTGTGTATGTGTAACTCTCCAAACTCCTGCAGTCTGGACTGTATTTCAATCCCCTGAGTACCAGAGGAAATGTTGGTGCTGAAAGTGGAGGAGCTGTGTTTTCCCCTCCCTCATTCCTTCCAGTGTGGTGCCCTTGAGCAAGACTCCTCACCTCCAAAAGCTTCTCAGTGGGCAACAGGTCAGTATGATTGTAGTGAGGAACTTACCATTGTGAATGTGCAAAGTGTAGTATCCCTGCATGATGTCATATGTACCCAGCTGATGTTCTTCTTGAACCACTGCTTAACCGCCTGTGGCAGTGAGCAACCATCTCCCCCTGTTCCTGAAAGAACCTCTGGATGGGACACGCAGAGTCGAGAAAATACAACAAAGCCAACCATCCCTATAACACTACACTAGTGCCTTACCATAAATTGGCCATAAAGTCGGTAAAGTTGAGTAGGTACTACAGAAAATATGTTGCCGTAAGATAGAAAATATAAAAGCAATAACGTTAGATAAAGTCACAAGATGCTATTAAAAAAAGTTCAAATGAAGGAACATGAACCTGTTTATGTTTACTGTAAAGTCAATAAACCCTGCCAGATCTATTCAAACCACTGACAGAAATGCCATAATATTATACAGAGCTTGAAATGACAGGCTAATTGAATGCAGCGCCCTGTACTTTATTTCCAATACTACAGTACTTGAAAATAGCATTTCCCTTCGCCATAATACACATAACACATAAATTGAACTGGCAGGCTACAAATGTATGTATCAAGCGTTTCCTCTTTATTTTTGTTTACTATTTCATTCAGTCTCTGTGCTACATCCTGTTTGAATGATGGTGAGTACAAATCCTGCTGAACAATAAAAGATATTTACTGCTGCCTTTATGACATAGAACTTTATGTGTCAACAAACTGCAAAATAAATGTACACATTTTAATACAGTAGGCAATGTATCAGTTAAATAAAATGCTCTGAGTTTTAAGATCACACTGAACGATGTGGTGTGCGCTGTCCTCCCCTCGGCTGATGAAATTCCAAAAGAAAACCTTCACCACATGTCTGAAATCACTGTTCCTGCTCTAACACAATTGAGGCACAGTAAATGGAAGTATGTTTGGATTGAAAAGTATATAAAAAAAAAACACACTCAACACAGTCAGTTGAGCATCAGTGCTGGATAATCCACAGAGGTTCAGCTTTCAGGGACTGATTCTTTGGTAGAAAGTAGAAAGACAGATGTCCTTAAGCTTGTGAAGCTCAAACCTAAAACCACCTGAATGGTGAGATACCATTACAGGTGAAATGAAAAGAGGGTGAAGTAAAGTGAGGGAAGACAGACGGACAGGTCATGGTCCCAAAATGATCAGCAAAGGACACAATTACCTGGCACCAAACCCCCTGGGTATGGCCATAAATCAAACTGTGCTGTTTGTCAATGTACATTATTCTGCCCACACAGGTGAGAAAGTCAACCGGACTGCAGACTGTAAAACTGATCACAATCTCTTTGTACCCACAGAAGCAGAACTCTTTATGACACACAACTTTGTCTCAGCAATAATAAACACTGCTGCACACGGACTGAGTGTGGACATGTTTGTCCACAACAACAACAATCTGAGAAAGACAGAAACACAAAGTGAAAGACCCTTTGTTTTTTTAATGGAAGTGTTTCATTTCACCAGAAAAATACAAAGAGTTGGCACACTAAGTTTGATATTGAAACCGAAGTTGTTCCAGCAATGATTCCAATACTACATTTATGAAAAGAGCATGGACAATGCTGAATGTGGAAATGCAGTGATGTTCAATGACCCTGTAAAACTTGACTTTAGAAGCTCTGGTCCTTACTCTGTGAAAATGATGAGCAGTGGAGGCAAAAGCACCCAAGGTGATGATCTAAAGAGGAATGAGGACCTAGAGAGTCAGGAGAGGATAAGGAAATTAATGAAGAAAAACTTACAATCAGAAAAAAAATAACTCAGCACAGAAGCACAAACTCCTGATAAAGCTAATAGAAAGACTGCCTACTATTCAGATGCCTCTGAGTAGTTCAGGTAATAAAGATGCTGAACGTAGCTTCACTCTGCAGAGAATTATGAGTGAATGTGAAACATGTCAGGGATACAGTATGACCAGACTGAATATGCCATTGTTGACATCTCACTAAGTTGAAACTGTAGAGGTTTGAACTTGAACCCAATGTGTGATATCTCTACATTGTTGGCCAGTTCAATTGATTTAGTGCGGGCATTGTTCTGACCACAGAGATGTCCTCTGAGACAGTGTAACACTTTGTCCATGTTCAACATTGATGAGGTGAGAGATATGGCAGAAAACATCAGTAAAAAAGCAAAGACAGCAGTCAATGGACTTACAGAGCCACACTACCAAACAGTTATGAAATCATAATGAAAGTGATGACAAGTAACTGTTGTGAGTGGGACACGGCATTGGACCAGGCTCGTGTGGAAAAGAACGTGCAAAATGTCCTTTTCAGGTGATGTTTGGCAGAATCCCAACCTGCCTCCTTGGTGTTAACCGACAAGCCCTTAGCTTTTCTCAAATGTGAATGGGTGGCAAAACACATCTCTAATTTATATGTGTGATGGTTGCACCTTCAGCCACACAGTGCGAAGTTGGGGTAATTAGGTCCCGAGCACTGACAGTGAGAGTACCTTATTTCTTTTGCTTCGATGATTATTATTATCCAGGCGCTTTGGTTGCATTTTTGAGGACCTAAACATGCTCGAAAACTCACCACATTTTGCAGGCGCATCAGGTCTGGTAGAAATGTAAGTATTCCGGAGTAATTTGAAATGGGCACGGCAAAATGGCTTCATAGGGCGCCTTAAAATGCAGCCCCTCGATTTTGTTTCGCCAATCTTCACGAATTTCGATACACACATGTTTCATGACCAGACGAACAGAAAAGTCTCAGGCAGCAATATGATGAATGCAACAGAAGTCTGCCATTTTGAATTACATGTTACATGTTGTATTTTGACGAACTCCTCCTAGAGCTTTCCTTAGATCAACTTCAAATCCAGTGAGTGTTATCTGAACTCCATGGAGATTAAAAGTTTCAGTGTTCGTTACACGGTGTGACCGTGGCGTGGCGTCAAATTTGGATGATTAGCTAAAAAAGAGGGATTTGTTAAAACTCCTCTGTGCATTGTCCAATCAGCCCCAAACTTGTCACACACGACACAGTCCCGGCCTGAACAGATCTGTATGTCAATCTTCACAGCGCCATCTGCTGGCGAAAGGAAGTGTCATGTTTTATACTTTGACGCACTGCTTTGACATATTCCTTCTAGGGCTTTGACCCGATCGTTGTCAAATCTGGTCAGAATGGTATTCAAACTTTAATGAGCTATTTTTAAGATAGACTTTTCGTGGAAGGATGTGTGGCTTCACATTTTAATGATTCCCAATGACACAGGAAGTTGTTTAACCACAGTCTGCCTCACCTGAAGACATCCATGTAGGCTTTTGGAACGTGCGTGGCAAAATGTCAAAGTCAATCCCCGGCTGCATGTTTGACCAACATGCACGTAATTCGGTACGCACATGTATCATGTCTACCTGAATGAAAAGAAAATCTCTTTTGAGGCATGTTGCTTAGCCAAATAGAAGTCAGCCATTTTGAATGTCATGTCCCTTTCGTAAGTGACTTAAATGTATGTATTTAAACTCCCTAACTGATTCAACATGTTGACAAGAGTCCCACCCTCAATACATCTACACAGCAATATTGACTTCAACTTAAGGTGCCAAGTTTGTCTTTTTTAGTTTCATTTCACCGTACAGTGTCCAATCATCCAAATGTATGTTTGGTAACACTCCTCACCTCAACAAATGTATACACCAATTTTGCCTTAATTTCACATCACCACTGTATGCTTTCTCCTGCTGTGTAGTGAATAAAAGTGACATTCAATTCGTACTTCTAGTTTAGTTAATTTAACAATTACTATGATTTTTTGTTTGCCATTTTCATTACCTCAGAGATCAATCAATGAATCAAATTTTATTTGTATAGCCCATGTTCACAAATCGTGGTGTGACATCCTCTGCCCTTAACCCTCAACCCTCAGAGATAATACGATAGATGAAATAGAGTAATTCATTCATTATCAAGTCAATCAATGAAATTATATTTGTATAGCTCAAAATCACAAATCACATTTGCCTCATTTGGTTTACAAGCTCTACAGTTTATTGATTATTTTTTAAATTTATACAAATTTGGATGACAAACTTTCTGACACGTGTAGTACAAAATCAATGTACAGAATGTAGATCCAGGACATCTGACCACCTAAATCCCATTTGCCTCAGTAAGGTTTAAAATTTCAACACCCTCTGCTCTTTAAAGGGCCCATATTGTGTAAAATACATTTTCTGGGCTTTTACTATCCGTAATTACTTGAAGGAGGTCAGTAGGTACCCTCAAAGTATGAAAACACTCACTCTGGACTTTTTCACTCAGTCCATTCTAAGAAATATGTCATTGAAATGTCGCGTTTCATACTTCCTTTGTATGATGTCATCATGGAATCGCACTCTTCTCTCAGCTCCACCCAGCCGGTACCAGTCCAGCCTCCATCTCTGCACAGATGTAACAATCTCTAACAATGTCTCATCCTGTGACTGTAATTCACAGATCACATACTTATCAATAAATTCAACTTCTTCCTTATCAGGGTTTTTGTCATTTACAGGAGCATTCTCTACCCAAAGCAAGCTATGAACATGTGGTGAACCACGTTGTTGGAATTCCATTGACAAATTGTATTTTATATTACCAATTGGATGAGATGAGACATCCAAATCTCCTCAAAAAACAATGCAAGGGAAAATCAAAACCATTCCCCCATTCCAATTCTTCGACTGTTACTGTTCTACCTTTACATTTAAAAATACTAGTAAGAAGGGTTTTATACCACATATCAGTGGAGGAAAATGAGACAAACCACGTAGGATGAGCGAGCAGACGAACACAAGCCAACAGGTCACACTGTGCTCCCTGTCTCAAGCTCAGCCAACTTCTCCTTGCAGCCCCTCCTCAGAATATTTGACTTGGAGATGAGCTCGGCCATCTTGCTGCCAGCCTTGCCCTCAGCCTCTTCTGCACACCTGTCTGC
The DNA here is from genome assembly GCF_022539355.2 of Hippoglossus stenolepis. Classification (NCBI taxonomy): domain Eukaryota; kingdom Metazoa; phylum Chordata; class Actinopteri; order Pleuronectiformes; family Pleuronectidae; genus Hippoglossus; species Hippoglossus stenolepis. Next base: position 29,594,521 of record NC_061485.1, read on the forward strand.
ATCTCTGGCCAGATCTTCAGACACCTCTAAGATGGTTTTCTTTCTCTTTTTCAGTTCCTCCAGGTAGTCCTCTGCAGCTTTTCTCTTCTGACCCTGTGCGTCCCACTCTGTCTTCCTTCTCTCTTGATCCAGGTGGACGTGGTACCTGGACCTGGCTGAGGCCACAGAATTCACGAGCTCCTTAATGAGTGGGACCTTCGCAACACCCCCGTGTAGCGTGACATAGTCACACACAAGCATCTGCGCAACAACAGTGTCCTCCTGCATATTGCATGTCTCCACCTCCTTGCTCACAGAAAAGCCTCTCTCCACAGAGGCTTGACCATGGGACAAGATGAGCAGCTTCTGGCAAAAAGCCCAGAGCTCAGGATAGGGCTTGCTGTGGAAATCACGCAAGAAGATGTCCAGCCTCCTCTGCATGGAGAGGAACTCCTCACTTCTGCTCTCAAGGGACAGAAATGCCTCAAACTGTTGGAGAATGATATTAGGCCATAAATAGTACAAAGAAATAAATGACATTTTCTGCTTGCATCCTGACCATAATTTGTCAAATTATCTTTTCAAATGATCACACTACCTTGAGGATTGACTCAGCACCCAAGCCACTGTCAGTGTCTTGTGGGCGAATCCAGTTGTTCTTGTCCGTGACATCCAGTCTGGTCAGCTGCAGTGTAGTGATGTCCTGGAGGAGCTCTCTCTTGATGAAACGTCTCAGTAGACTCTGTCAACAGACAAACTCAAAAGTAAAGTCCCCTGCATCCACATTTATCATCAAGTGACATTATCATAATCTAAATCATAAATCTAATTCATGAACAAAGGTTGCAGAATGAACCTATATATTATTTTACACATTACTTATCATAAACCCCATATTATCAACACAGTGTACAAATCAATTAGGCCTAATCAGTGGTGACAAGAGTATTGTAATGATAATGTGCAGTGCTACCCCTATAAATCCTTACCATGATCAACTCAGCCAAGTCTTGGCAGAGGAATGGCATCACTGGCTCGTCTGTTTGGTACTTCTTCAAGTATGGATTGAAGGTCCTGGCAAGAGCCATGTAGAACTGCAATTTGGCTAAGACGAGTGGATCCTTCAGGGCTGCTGCAATCTTGTCAAAGGATGCTGTTCCAGGGTTTGAGAGTTTCTTCGTTCTCACTGCATCCGTGTACTGGAGCAGTGATGGCCAGACCGCAAGTGCCCTCTCCACCACAGGCAGCTTTTCGATCCAGCGGTGGCCACAGAATGTGGTGGCAACGTTTTGTCACCACCGCACGCAAATGTTTTCGCGACATCGGAATCAGGGAACATGCATTTGAAAAGCTCACCTATGCCATCGTTGCTGTTGTACGATTGGTGTTTAGCTACAGTATTTAGCGTCCACAGCACCTCCGCTTTTAGGGTTGACGTACACCCAAACGTCGTCCGGAGGTTGATTATCCCAGACGTTGTTGCGGGAGCTGCTGCAGCAGGCACACTGGCTAATGTAGCATTTGACACAGTTGATGGTCCCGAAGCAGGGGCGAACACCAACGAGATGGCAGGAGTTTGTTGTTGGCTTTTCACTTGGATCTTGTGTTTCTCTTACTAGGCATACGATTCTAAAGCCTTTACCCCCAATGTTCCTAGTTTTACTGTTTTCTTGCAAAAGGTGCAGTGGGCTTCAAAAACATTCCCCTCCACTGGTTTTAACCAAGCACTAAACATGCTTTTATTCAACCAAGTTTTGTTAAACTTGCACTTCCCCATTAAGTTACAAAAGACGTCGACAGAATTCCCCTCTCTTTTAGCTTGACTGCTGGTTGCTGCGTGCGTTTTCAGTTACTAGGCACTGGGTGTTCTCCGATAAGTTCTCACCGGGGGCTGCAAAGTTAGTGACTATTGGTTCCATGCTGATTTATTTCCATACGGATTGTTGGGGGGGAACTGATTACCGTAATGCTTACTTTGCAGCGCGGACATCTCCCCAAAACACATTTACCGGAGAACAAGTTATCGAGAAGTAACTTCCTAATCCAATACATTTTTAAGTAGGGATGCACCGATATGGAAATTCTTGGCCGATACCTAAAACAACAATCTAGCCGATAGCCGATACCGATATTTGTTCATTACTTGAATAATATGAATAACAGAAAAAGTGACAAGTGTAACTTTAGATGCCATGGATGGTTCACACCGGACCAGCGATTCTCCGCTTGTTGTTGTATGTAACCCGTTCAATGTCGGGTGTCGGGGGGTAAATGACGTATTCTCCAAGCAAGCCTTTAGGCCCCCCCCTCTCTCTTTTTATCTATATGACTGCTTGTGTGGCTGTAGTGGATGGGCAGAGGGGGACATTTACTTATGTGATTGGGAAAATTGGGAAAATTAAAACTCCAGGACAACAGAAGGGGAATACAAAGTATGGGATGCATATTTGATCATTTATATCATATAAAATATGTAATTTATATCGTTTAAAATCATTTTTCAGTCTGTTTCCTGGCGCAATACGCCGTCGCACGCCGAAACCATCGGTGAAGGGCGCTGGCGCGGCGCATCGCAGCCCATGTGAACCGCACAAAGGTTTAACAGGGGGGTGGATGGGAGGCGCCTGGCTTTCCTTGCGCCTTCAGCGCCGGTGTAAACCCGGCATCAGTGTACCATAATCTGGATGCCAGATTGGCAGGCTGCAGAAAACATACCAATGAACATCGGCCAATGTTATCGGTGAAAGTCAAGTTCATTACCGATACGCCGATGGCAGTAAACGAGGCGAATATCGGCCGCTACCGATATACGGCCGATACATCGGTGCACCACTATTTTTAAGACCTAGTAAAATCTAATATTTAGACTTTTTTAGGCCTAAAATTCTGATTATTAAATTGTAGACTTTTTAAGACCCCGCGGGAACCCTGTATGATGCACATTTGTATATTTCAAATACTGCAATGCCTGCCTTCCATTTGTTACATTTTTTTATGTAATCAAAAGAATAACAATGTATGAAATGTCAAGTCAGATGTCAGTGTTTGGTGGAGCTGTAGCTTGTGTTGTATGGTGGAAAGCAAAAGTAGAAACAAGGAGCAGAAGCTTGGCTGTCTAGAAAAAGAGAGAGATCAGTCTAATGAAGCTTGTCTTTTATACTCTTCCTTGCAGGTGCAGTGATTCAGCAATCAAGAGAATGCGGAGTCTCCCAGTAACCAGGAAGTCAGGCAAAACAAAGCAGGAGACCTGGGCATAGCAGCCTAAGCACAGAGGCAGTTGACCATGCCACAGGGCTCACACCACAGCAGCCAGAGAAAAAATATTCGGGTTTTAACATTCTTTTATAGTTTTTTTTACACATCAGCAAACGTTAAACTAAACTTAAAGGTCTAAGCTCTGTAGCTCAGTGCCTCCATGTGCTCGGTCCTGAGTGTCTTTGAGGCAGCTCAGCTGCTGCCTTTTAAACCTGAGGATCAATCAGCTCACAGCTCTCACCTGCACTGATGGATCCTCTGGTACAGGTGAAGGTGCTCTCCCAGCCCCCTCACCTCCACAGGGGCAAACCACCTGCAACAGAGAAAACCGCCAGGAAAACACAAACAACCAGGGCTGTCACCCCCACCTGTACCTCTGTCTCCCTTGCTTTTTGTACCTGCTCTGTTTCATGTTCCAACTGAAAACTGCAATAGCTTATTTCTATTTTAGCCTTCTCCCTTTCCAACTGCATATATTGGTCGAAGGCCAGCTGCTCAAGTACCCATGTAACCTTTTCATCAGAACCTTCACTTTCCCAGGTTCCAATATACGGAAGTTAATATTTGAAGCCTGACATGGATATGGGTTGAGCAGAAGTTGCTATGTTTATTGTTTCTTAGAAAACTAATTAGAGAACAGCCTTAGAATTGAGCTTCAGATCAATGTTTTTGATCACGAGAGTCAGAGAACTATTCAGAACATGTTTTTTATAAACTTCAGTGAAGAAACTTCAGTGAATCAATGAACACAACACATGCAGTATTAAGAAGTATTAAGTAAAATGCAGGTTTTCATACTCAACATTCTCAACATACTCAACATTTTCTTTTTTACTTTTTAAAAAATTACATTGTGTGGGAGTGTGTGAGAGAGGAGCGGTCACTCCGTGAGTCTAGCTGGGCGTGGTGGACTCGCTCTGAGCACTCCTCTCCACCAGCCGAGGGAGTGAGTGAGAGCCAGGCGCCATTCGGGGTAGGGTTGAGCCGAATACTCAGATGAAACGAGTATCCGCTACGGATTATGTACTTTTACGAGTACCAATCCGAGTAAAATGTGTCAATATCCGTACTCGTGATGAATGAAAATCCTCATTGGATAGCTGTGTCCACATCATTCCTTGATAGGCCAGCCACACACAGAGCTCTTCCCCTACACAGAGCCTATAAAAGCTGCTGCTGCGCCAGCAGCGCCACAAAACACAATCATCTTGTTGTGACAGTCACTCTGTCCACAGGGATGCTAGCGTGTAACATTGTTATCTATGATCATATATTCTCAGCGTCCACTGGCTGAACTGCGGCTCAATTCTAAGGCTGTTCTGTAAATAGTTTTCTAATAAACAATATATATTGCAACTTCTGATCAACCCATATCCATGTCAGGCTTAAAATACCAACCTCCGGTGTAAGTCTCGCCCACTTCTGTTTTAAGCCCAACCCCTTCCGAGTACGGACACGGATAATTTAGTTGGTTTAACAGATACAGATACAGATACAGTTAATGGTGTACTCGCTCATCCCTGCAGGAGACAGAATATTGTGCAGCTCATGTATCATTATCTTTGCTCGTATACAATCAAATATAAAATATAATCTGATTAGCCAGAATATTTTATTCTAAGGATATGATGTACATATTCATGAACAACAATATGTTGTTGCTTTACATAAACTTTAAATAGCTGTTTAGTAATAAAATGACTTTTTTTGCTGCATTGAAAAAAAACCCCACTTTTCACAAGCTCATCCTCAAAAGCAGGGGCAAGGGCAGACACGGGGGCTGGCTCTTCATTGTGTCACACCAGATACTACAAACGTGAGAAATTGTGGCTACCTGTGTCATCAAACTGTAAATAAGTCAAATATTGCATTAAAATGAACAAACCTGCCGCAAGGCAACTCTCTACTTGGAGGCAATGGCTCTGCGATGTTTCACTTTTGGCTTCTAATGGCTGCAAAATACATTTTTAAAAAGTCTTTGAAGCCATAATTGAGCATAGCTCCTTATGGACATTTTAACCAGTATTGAATATTTATTTAGATGGTATAACCAACAAATTAGATGTGCATGCAATTAACCTTTTTTTAATTTTGAAACAGCTGTAGAGGAAGGGCTGGAAAGATGAGATGGAACAACATGATCCATCGCATCCAGCAACCACACTCCTTCAGGACCGAAGTTGTGTCCACCTGTGAAATGAAATGCAGAAAGCCTGTCAGTGAAAATGCGTCTTATCAAAAGACAAACCATACACATAGAAATCAATAAACAGCTACTTACGTTAACCATGATACAGATCTGCTGCTCAACCATCCTTTGTTTCCTCTTCATTGCACCACTGGACTGCTTGGGTTGTCTAGGTTGGTGCCTATGTAATGAGAAATATTATAGATTGTATAAAAGGGATAGTTCACCCAAAAATGAAAATTCACTCATTATCTACTCACCACTATGCAGATGGAGGGGTGGGTGAAGTGTTTGAGTCCACAAAACACTTCTGGAGTCTCAGGGGTAAACTTAGTTGCAGCAGAATCCAATACAATTCTTAGTAATACAACAACAGAAAAAAAACATAACATGCCTTTCTCTCATTTTTACTTAAAGTGGCAGTGTGTAGAACTTAGTGACATAAAGTGGTGAAGTTGCATGTAGCAGCTGAATACCCCTCACCTCATCCTCCCCTTCCAAACATGACAGACAACCTGTGGTAACCTTCAGTTTTCATAAAAACTCAAAGGGTGTTTGGTTTCTCCAGTCTGGGCTACTACAAGAAACATGGCGGCCTCCGTAGAGAGGACCCCCCGATGTAAATATAGAGTATTTCAATATAAATGGCCCATTCTAGGGTAAATAAAACAACAACTTGTATAATGTAAATGAAACACACTCGTGAAAACATCACTAGGATTATTTTGTATACAATTTCTGTCAACAGATCCCTTTCACCTAAATCGTACACACTGAACCTTTAACAATAATTAACAACGCACTATAAGCCACATTGTCCCATTGAACACCTCTTTATAGGGTGATTGTTATAAAACCATTACAATTAAATGACATTAATTTCCATGGTTGCATAACAACCTCAAGTATATATGCTGTGCCTCCCACAATATTATTTAACCATTTTAAATCAGAATTGTGCATTTAAGAATTGATGACTTTTGATTTGAACTAGTTGTTTTGTAAAACTGAATTTGTGTTAAAATACCATTCATTTAAGCATACTGTATCAGTGATTAATATTTCAGGCACAGAAATTAGATATTTTATTTAGAATTTAAGTGGTCGCTACAAATGATATGAAAGCCTCCTATCATTTAAAAATATAAATAAACAGTAAATTCCATCCAAAAAATGGACTGAAACCAGATTTTATTAAAACGTCAGACATTTTTTAATTAACATATCATCATTTAAGTGCGGCACACATTCGTGGCCTTGTTGTGAACAAACATTTAATTAAACTTGAGATCATCATCCTGCTGATGGGTATTTGGCATGTCTGCATGAAAGTGGAGCACGTGGTGTTAACTGCAGGCATTTCTTTAACCCTAGACTTTTCTGAACTTCGCCCAATCTTGGCTGCTCAACTTAGTGTGTTTGCTGGCTCAGGTTCTGAGATGACGTCATGAACATCTTTCTTATAGTAGAAAATGACATCTGGAGTTTGTGGCCACATAGATAAGTTATTTTCACCTGGCTGCCGCATGACTAAAGTTATTTTGGACTAATGATGACAGCAGATGAACATAGTGATATAGTGATACATGATATAGTTTTGGGGGAAAAAAATTGTTCTCGTGGTACTCTGCTCTTGCTGCAGGGTCAGAGTTAACACGCTGCCTATGGTGAGCAGTTTTTACTTTGCTTGGCATTGGCTTCTGGTAAAATAGATTTAAAAAGTTTAAAATAAATTACTAATAAATGCATGATTACCAAAGTGAAATTACATGCTCTAAAAAATTGTTTTTGCATTTTCTCATGATATTGTTCAAAGATTAAACATAAACTGTTGTTTCTGAAATATTAGAAAATTACTCAAATTGCCTAAAAGTCTATTCCAAATCAAACCAATCAGAGCACTGTTTAGTTAAGGGGGGGTGTTAGGATTATTCAAAAGGCCGATGGCTGAAAATTACATCAAAATATTACCTAAGCTAACCTAACAAGACTGCTTGATATACAATATTTCTCCTCAGATACTCCACCATTACTGACAATAATCCATCAATTTATTTACCTTCCATTATGCTACAAAGTGTTTATTCTAATCGAATACCCTTATCTTTCTGATAATGTGGCTCTCTCTGAGGTTTCTACATTCTTTTTACCCTATTAAAATTTTTTTTTTTTTTTTTAGTTTTTCCTGACTCCTGTTGAGGGTTAAGGGCAGAGGATGTCACACCTTGTTAAAGCCCTATGAGACAAATTGTGATTTGGGAATATGGGCTATACAAATAAAATTTGATTGATTGATTGATTGAAGTTATCGGAAGGTATTATTTATTGCCACTTATATTAATATCTTAAACTTTCAAAATGTTCAGATATGAATTTATTGTGTGTTTAATTTTTGTTATGGCCAGATACCACACACTGAATGGTTCACTCCCACATACATACAAGGCATCTTTAGAATGAAGGTAGATCTACAACACATACAAAAGGAAACAAGCCAGCAAGGTGAAGTTGTCAAAATAATGGAACGTTTTCCACCCCTTTCTACACAGGCAAATATGGTGAAGAGGATTGTGAGGTTAGTTATTAAAAATGTATTCTTGCATCTGCATATATACACCTCTGTGCTTGGTACCATTGCATGTTATCTTGTACTGGAGCGATGTCTATTAACTTCTGAAGTGTGTCTTTTTGTGTAACTGTGATACACAAAGTTAAATAGAAAACCTAGTACGTACAAACACGCTGTAATGCAACAGGAAATATGGGATATGTGTGATTTCAAACACCAAAATGTAAGATCTATGTACATGCAGGCATACAGACCACTGTGACCATGGATACCCTTCACGTCTGTTTATGTATTTAGGGTATATGGGACACAATCACTGTAAATTAGATGCCATTACAGCAAACTGAGCAGAATAGAACCCAAACAGGCTTCCCTAACATGACTATTACAGATAACCATACACATCTGCCTCCAGCTTTATGCACTAGAGGGTTTTCAACAGCACAGGCTTGAGGTCCTACAGTCAATGGCACAGCCTATCATCCTGTAACCACCTCCCTGGCAGACAGAAAGGATGCTAATATCAGGCCTGCTAGCATGTCAATACATAAACACTGACAACTGAGGCAGTGAGTTCCACAAGATTGTTATCAAATAAAATGACTTTACCAGACACATTTTGTAAAAACTGCAGAAACAGAGCAGTTCTTTTAAGTCGGTAACAGCAGCATGAAAGCCAGTCTATTTTGGTCCTTTGTTTACTGTAACCTGATGTGCACCCTGTACACCAGATGTCAAAAACACCCCATTGCACTTTGTTACAACTTGTTTTGAGAGCGAATGAACCACGGAACAGCACGAACAAATAAATAGACGATACGTACAGTGACAGAGCAGAGACATTCTGGGATACATAAAGTCACGTTGTCGCTCTTTCACTGAAATGTCTCAGATGGATCAAATGGTTAATATTTTAGTGTTGGCTAAAATCTGCATCAGAACGTATTGTATTCAAACCATGCTGGGTTTCAGGAGAAGCTGTTTCAAACCCGGCTAAAGCTTCTTGACATAGCAGATCCACAAGGTGTACACACACTCCGCATAACATTGCGATGGTCACTGGTTCTTGTTCTGATAGATTGCTGTGGTCTGTTCTCAGGTCCACTAGCCACAGCATTGGTGTTATGCGATGCGTCCTTCTTCCATATGCTTCTGTTCAGTCTCAGCCCTGGGTGGCTCCCTTCTCCTCTTATTACCCTGCTACTGAGAGTACACTTTGGATAGTTTGATGGAGAACATCCTTTTTATTTTCCTGGCTACTAGAGTACCGGGTAGCTAGAGCTGTGAGTGTTTGTTTGGCAGTCTTTAGTGCCTCAGGTATGGACAGCTGGTGGTGCTTCTTTCTAGGTAGGCCTTTCTTCACCACACCTTTCTGAGGCTCTGATAGTTGGCTAATCTCTTCCCGTGTTCCATTGATCTTGGCCATGAGCCTTCTTCTCTGTGGGGATACTACTCTGTATGTCTTATGCTGTTCATCTTCTTGTGACAGTGGGGTCCACTGGGGACAGCATTAATAACACTGCTTTAGTCAGTCTCTTAATTCCCATGGTGACACTGCTAAAAGTGCTAGACTGTCAATAGACTATATCTCATGAAAGCAGGACTTCAATGACAAACTCATGAAGTTGTTCTTTGCTATCCTTGTACATACTCGCCAAAATACACAGGTGATATTTATCATGGTTATGAATGGGATTTTTTCTCTTCTGAAATATTTGCTGAATCCGATGTTCTTACAGACTTAAAGTAAAGACAAATGTAAGAGGAATTTGGGTTTCGAGTACAATCCTATTTTAGCATGAGGCCCATTGTTATATAATCTAGTAAGAATGACATCTCACTGTCGTTTTCACTATAGTGCTGGTTCAGCTCGAGGTAGAGATTTATATTGGCAAATAAACATAATTTGAATGCAGTGCACGAAGAGGAAAGAGATATGTGATATAAATGAGGCTTTGGAAACCCCCTGGGGTCTAGATCAGGGCTATACAACTGTAGTAGCAAGTGGGCCACATAGGAAAGGCACAGGGACACTGAATATGTGTCAACTAATAGTGAGAAATGATGCTCATGTTAGTACTTATACTACATGGATTAAACTAGTGACCTCCATCCTTTTCCTTTTTTTTTTTACTTTAATCTGGTGTCATTAGAATCAATTCCAGACAGCAGCCTGTCCATACAAAAAAGAAGGGAAGCTATGATTGCAAGAATACAGAAGTGCAAAAAGTTGCATGCCATCCCATCCTTTTCTGATGGAAAGGAAAGAAATTGTCTGTAAAAGCCCAAATTTGGTCCCTCTGGTACATTGTAATGCAACTGTTGCTGCGTACACACTGATTTTACTTTTTGCATATTTTAATGAGATTTCTACCTCAGTTTTAACATGTAGTGGATTATTTAAAAGAAAATATAGAATTTAGAAAATTCAGATTCACCTTCACTTTGTTTTACACAAAACAAAAGAAAATGAATCGGATAAACCACAAACGTAAACCCTAGATGTATGATTTGGAGAATTATACTAAATATAACCATAACATATATTAATACAGTGATTTGCAGATCCCACAATTTAGTTAGCAGCAACAATTATAGGCTGCTCCCCTGCATTCACAAATTCTCTATCTGCACAACAGCCCTCTCTCTCGTAGGGGTGTTTTTCGGGGTCATTTTGGTTTTAAGGGGATGGCATCCCCTTCATCGCCCTACAATTTGCCTACTGTCTGCAAGCAAGCATCCCATTGCTCTGTGAACCTGAATAGAGTTCATTTACTAAATGAATCAACTAATACAACAAGTATTATTACCGTGGGTGATAATTTTCTATATATTTCTACACCTCCGTACATCTTATGTCAAGAAACAGCCATCTCCTCTCATTTTTATTAGGTAGACTGAGGCTGCTATAGTAAGTAGGACTTAAAATATTATCTTAAAACTGCTTTATGTAGTCTACATGTTCAGGGTCAGATTTGCTCAAATATCTCAAATCAAAGAAAATGTTTAATGAACAAATCAGAAGATGACTTGCTCTTCAAGACTGGCTCATAAAGAAAATGTCATACAATGATCTGGAGGTCATTAGTCCAAAATGACTATAACGTTGTATTACATGTGCCTTATTGTGCAAGTGTGGGGCTGTTTCTTCTTCTTTGTGCATTTCTGCTCTGCCTATACATCAGTCATAAAGATCGTGCAGGTGTGCAAGAGATTTTTCATGGCTCCTCAAGACTTAAAAGAGCTATTTCATTTAAGGACCTCACTGTGAAACCAGCCCATTCAGTAAACATATGCCTCTCATTAACCCTGTATGAGAAAATGAGACAATAATTATGATAATGAAAGCACAGCATAGAGCAGCTGGATAAAGGAGAGATAATTACATAGAGTATACTGACTAAAACTGAAAAAACAACAACATATGTACAAGTTTAAACAAGTGACTTTCCATTGCACTGGGCATATTTTTGGACCTTCTGTTTCCTGCCTGTTACTGTTTTCAAAATCCCCAAGATTTGGATCTTGCCGTAACAAACATACATTTCAAGATTTTTTTTTTGGTGGCATATCCTATGCAGGGAATAACCCATTTTACAGTGTTGATGTAAACTGGAATTAAAATGTTTTTGTTTTAAAAAACACTGCAGAAGAAGACATTTTCTCTATGGGTAAAACAACAGGTGCTCAAGCTCACTTTGAGGTCCATCTATGTACATGCCAGATGAGACTGTTGGCTAAATTATTAGGAAAGCTGCAGGTAGCACTAAGGGTAAAGATATGGACATCTAATTTTTATTTTGTCCACAATAGCCTTCCTTCTTCCCTTTAAAGCAAAAGAAGGAAAGAAAATCAATGGCTCAGGCAATGTTATTGTCGATGTGATGTAGTAAATACACTTACCTTCAACCTCGCTGGCTTCCCACAGCCTCGCAGATAGATAATTATAGGGAGGATGGAGAGATGCAATGCTCAGGCTGGGGGGCAGAGGGAATCGAAAATAACAAGACAAGTTTAATTACTGTAGGGTAAAGAGGACTAATAAGACTTCTCTGTCACATTGTGATCAAACATATGGGGGTCGTGAGCCAGGATGTTATGCTGACTGATTAAGGATGAGGCCTGTGTGACAGCCCCGCTCTGGCAGGAAGCCACTTCACAGTTGACTAAGAGAGCGGAGATGCCCTCGACCAGATCAGAACAGGTATGTCACCTCCATCCATGCCACAGCTAATGAGTTAAATCATCCACTTACACATGGCACAATTTTAACCTGTATTTAATTATCTTAAGGCTGCATTTCTAAAGGGTTATTAAGTGCCCACTGCTATGCATAGGAAAATGGATTGACCTAAAAATAATGAGAGTATGTTTGGAACAGGACTTTTCAAATGGGAAAATTCTGTTTCATATATAACAGACCTGTAGATAATGATGGGCCAGGGCGGCACAAGCCCACCAATATTACTCACTGGCCCACCCAGTACACATTAATCAGAATACATTTTCTGACTAAATAAATATGTCAGAAAATAAATAAACATTAACTTCTTATTAAAACTGAACAATTGAAACAAGTTATAAGAAGCAACAAACATAATTTGTTGCTATGGTTCCCACAAACAGACACGCTGTAATGAATACACAAGGGATTTGGGATACGTATGATTTCAGTCTGATGTATGTCATACATTATGTTAACGCCTTCTTTGTTAAGGTTTATGTTTTGTTGTCATTTTGCCATTGATGCCTACCCTGCACACATGTGCAGCTGTCTCTCTCTCTCTCTCTCTCTCTCTCTCTCTCTCTCTCTCTCTCTCTCACAGACACAGACACAATCATATTGACCTGTATGTTCCAGTCACACTGACCATCAGTACCTCCATCAGAGGTCCTGCCCGTGTTAGTGGCCCATTTAAATGTCCATAAGGTTTTTTACAAGCTGGCTATGCTCGTGTATAGTTGGTTAGGTGGTTCATCCATCCACCTGTCGTTTGGTCAGTTTGTCCACCCTTTGGACCCAAACTGAGATAATTCAGCAATTGTTGGATGGCTGTCCATTAAATCGAGTACAGCTTGTAGCGGGTTTGAAGCTGGTTAATACAGTGAGGGAGCCAGTACAAGTCAACAGAGACAACTAATAAGGAAAATAGAAAGAAATTAGTTTTGTCAAACCATACACTGCAAGAGGCAAATTACCAGTTATTCCAAAGCAACAGACCACAACTCAAATAAGATTTCGAAAGTGTGTCCAACAAAACCAAATAACAACCAAGGACTATTTAAGAAGTGTGTGTGTGTCCCATAGTCTCAGAGTAAAAAGTCAGTTTTGGTCTGCGCACAAACCCAACACAATTCAGTCCAATCCAGTTCAAACCAGTGCAAAACACAACTGTGGAGGTAGCTGGGAGAGCACCTTCACCTACACCGGAGGATCAAACAGCGCAGGTGAGAGCTCTTAGCTGATTGGTCCTCAGGTTTAAAAGGCAGCAACTGAGCTGCCTCATAGAGACAGACTCAGAGACACGTGGTGAGAGACACCGAGTAGAGCTGCGAAGCTGAGACGCCAGCAGAAACTTCTGGCACTTTAATTTGACTTTCTGTGAGTTTGTTTAATTTATTAAAACGTGCTGAAAAGCAACAGTTGTGTCTCAGGCTGTGTGTGGGAGAGCCCCGTGGCATGGTCAGCTGCCACAGCAACACAACCCAAAAAAGTATTCTCCATGTTTTACCACAGATCTTCACAAACCAACTCAAACCAGAAAAATAAAAAGTTAATATGTGATCAAACATGATCCAGCACTGGTTGCTACGAACTTATGATAGTCACAAGAGGATGAAATACAATGATCCACTGAATTTTTCCCTAAGGGCTAACATAAGGTCAGAGTTTCACTTCGTACAGTACTTCTGTTTATGACCAAATACCTGCAACACTAGGGACTTTGCTCTCAGTCTCAGATGCGCTCTATGTTTAGTGCTACTAAACAAATGTTAACAAGTTGTCATTCCATCCAAAATAAGATGGTGAATATTGATATCAATGGTGATATATTTCAGGTGTATATATATATATATATATATACTGTATATATATAGAATGTGTTTTCCCAGTTCTTGTCCATTTTTAGCCACACACTCTTCATGGCCGACATCAAGCTGTATGCCAGGAGTGAACTAGACATCCACTCTATGATCCATCTGACAAGGATTTACAGTTAGGACATCATGACATCATTCAGATTGTGGGCCACATGGGGGAACAAGAGAGGGAAGGTGATGCAGACTTAAGGGGTGGCGTGACAGAAGGCAGGATAACAGACATAAAGGACAGCTACAACTACATAATACATCAGGGAGCTGACCCATCCGGATGAACCCTCACAGAATATCGTGAGGAGGAAGAGAAAATATCAAGGAAGGCCGAGCCCCTCTATGGGATGTATCATTCACAGATAGCAGTAGCTGACTTACAGAAATCCTGCCAGTGGTTAGAAGAGGTCGGACTGAAGGATAGTGAACAGGGTCTGATGATGAACAGGCACTTAGCACCAGATCCACCGAGGCTGGGGTCTACCTCAGCAGAAACGTGCAAGCTGTACAAATCCAGTGCTAAATATCAGAGTATAAGATGCCAGGAGGGACAGCATACACTGAGGGGTTATAACCAAGTGGCTGGCAGTGTGCAGGAACATTTGTGTTGAGTATGGCTTACAAATGCCCGATGGACCATACCTCTCAAAGTGTTGGTGGTGATTAACACGGAGCAGTAGAGGACAATGAAGATAAATGTGTGAAGCCCAGTTGACATCATCAAGAAGAAGGTGCATGAGAAGAGGGGCTGAAAGAACTAGAGGAACAGATGAAGTAGGTAAAGTCTAAAATGGTCCCTGTGTCAATAGGAGCACTAGGAGGCTTGACCCCCACACAGGAAGAGTAGCTACAGCAGATTCCAGATACAACATCTAAAGTGAAGAGTAATAGCTGCGATACTGTGCAGTGTGATACATACATAATCATGTGCTATCATATATCCAGAAGTTCTACTTGGATTTGTTTCTGTCACATTGACAATAAATATCATTGATTTCTTAGACAGTATTTTATGCTGTCAAGATTTATTTACTTCCAGATTCCAACGCTCTTTATATCACCCCTCTCACTAAATTCACTAATTGGTGCTATCCATCAAAATAAAAATATAAAACACCACTACTGGAGGTGAAGTGGAGTGCTTAAGATTTGCATGCCTAAATACACTAAGGTGCTGAACATGAAATATTCACTCCCACCTGCCTTAATGTTTCTTTAATTCACATTACATCATGGTGTATTTATATTGTGGTGTTGGTCTGCATCCATGGTAAAATACAGAACAGAAGCTAACCGTGGGACATAACAATAATGGTTCATTTAAAAAAATGCAGCTTTGTGTAGTTCACCAGAACATCACTTTAAACATTTATTGAAACATACTAAAGTGAAGATGAAAGGATAATAGCAAAGGTCCATGCAAGCTCAAAAAGTCAAATCCAAACAGACCTATTAGTACCTCCTTTCTGTATCTATTGATCCAGTTTACATTGTTATTGTTTTCACGCGTTGAACTCCCACTGATAAGTCTTCATGTTGTCTATAGTTGCTCCAAAGCAGCAAGGCCACTACAACAATGCCTCTTAACCACTGGCATAAGAGTTTCATTCAAATGATAGGTTGTATAAAGACTACTTGTCAATTTGTCCTGTCCTAACACTTCTCTTTTAGAAAGCTGAGCCCCTCCCACACCAGCCCTCTGTCCTTCCATCCGAGCTTTCGGTCATTGCTGATGAGGTGGTAACAGTGACTATGTTTTGATAATACTGGTTCAGTTTGAAATGACACGTGTCAACCACTTCGGGCAGCAAACACACCTGGAGCAGCTACTTTGTTGCAAATGCAAATAAAGAAATTGGTCACTCTGTTTAAAATGCAGCCAAACGCTGTGATCTGTGATCTTCACATTATTTGTATGCCTCTGTGCCGATGACAGCCAGTGGCCAGTTTTCAATTTACTGCCAACATTACTGCAACAACCCGCTTGTGTAGATTCATGCTGCACAACATCAAGAGAATACGTCCCTTTCTCACTCAGAAGGCAGCGCAGGTTCTGGTCCAGGCTCTGGTCATCTCACGCCTAGACTATACTGCAACTCCCTCCTGGCTGATCCGCCTGCTAGTGCCATCCGACCTCTGCAGCTCATACAGAAAGCAGCAGCTCGACTGGTCTTAAACCAGTGGCTGCCCGCATCCGTTTCAAAACACTAGTACTTGCGTATCGTGCTCCGAACGGATCGGGCCCAGTCTACATCCAGGACATGGTCAAACCTTACACCCCAGCCCGTCCACTGCGCTCTGCATTAGTAAATCGGCTTGCTGCTCCCTCACTGCGAGCTAAACACTCTAATCACAATTGTGTTTGCTGTCCTGGCTCCCAAATGGTGGAACGAGCTCCCTAATGACATCAGGACAGCAGACAGTCTACACATCTTCCGCCGCAGACTAAAGACACACCTCTTCCCACTACACCTTGGTTAAGATGATGATGTCTAATAAACCAACGTCAACTCTGGTGTTTACATATAAAAAAAATAAAGAAATACATATTTAAGTTTAGTTGCACTTATATATTGTACTTACATATAGCAGTTGTAGTTTGGTTTTTTGAAGCAAATTGTACTTGATTCCTGCTGTTCTGGGTTTGTACCCTCATGCACTTATTGTAAGTCGCTTTGGATTAAAGCGTCAGCTAAAATTAAATGTAATTTAATGCTATGATTAGGTCAAAGGTCAATGTCATTGTGACCTCACAAAACCTTTTTTTTGTCTTTAGAATTACTTGAGAGAATCCTTTAAAATTGGGCACAAATGTTCACATGTACTCACAGATTTACTGATTAGAAAGTCAAAGATCTAGGTCAGGGTGGGCTTACCAAACCCATTTTTGGCCTCTTCTCAACTTTGTTTTTGGGAAATGTCTTTCACCAGATGTCACTTGGACTCAAAGATTACCTGATTGGATTTCAGCCTTCTAAGAAAAAGGTTGTGGTGACTGCATATGACTCTGGAAAAAAAACTATTTGACTGAAACTGAACCTGTTGGCAACATTTTAATGACCTCTTGAGTCCTACAAGGCAATTTTATCCGATGCTGATGAGGCTGTCTCCACCAGTACCAATTAAAATGTATGTAATGTATCTACGAAGAGATGCACATTGTAAATACACTGATTGAATTATAGGGTTAGGACATTTTAGGATGCACGTTCCAGACCACATTAAAATGCATACATTTTACAGACCTGACACGCCCCAGGTTTTGGTTGAGTTTTTTCGAGTACGTTAAGGCCACCAAAAAGGCCCTTCTTTTGTCAGAAGAACAATAAACGGAGCAAAAACAATAGGTCCTTGCAATTTTGTGCTCGGGACCTTATTAAAAGTTTCTGTGAGCTGTGTTTCTAACAAGAATCTGAAAGTTCAGTGTAGTGGTGGGTCCCATTTAAAAAAAAACAACAAAAAAAAAACGTTCCCAAGCCAAGGATGAATCTAATACCAATAATTGCCTGTATGATATAACATAGTTGGCATTGATAAAAGTCTTTTGAAGGTTTTGTGAAATTGCTTTGCTTGCAGATTGTTACAAGGATACAAACACTAACAAGCTGTAGTGTAGAAAAAACCTACATCCACCTGACCCATTATGAAGATCAATCCACACCACCCGACCCACAAAAATGAATGCATTTATGTATTAATCAACCAGCCAAACTGAACAGGCCCGCAAACCACCAGCTGTCTCTCTCCCCTGTCTCTAACCTGGTCTGAAATCATAAATAAAAGTGTGGGTGCAGAGAGACGTATGCAAGATGTTGGTTACTTCAGAGTTCGCTATTGCAGATTATTGACAGCCAGGGCAAAAGTGGAAAAAGAGATAGAGAGAGAGCGATAGAAAGAGAACCTCTGTAGCAAACGTGCCTGGCCTGGCTTCAAGCCTCAATCAGTCATGATGTGGGAAACCACATACTGGGAGGTTTTATGGTATGGTGGAGGTCAACCTGCATTTCACACAGGAAAGCAAAAACAAGGGTTACTGTTCTTTTAAGCAAACTTTTAACCTGACAGAATAGATACATGATTGACACTGTGGATTATTCAGACGGAACTGGCAGAAAGGAGAGAGTCCATTGCCAGCTCATTATCAGTACTTCTCTTCCTGTTCAGAGAGGGGGCTCACCATGAAGAGACAAACACAATAAAACCCCTGTTCCAATCTGAACTGAAAACCAGCTAATTTTATTGAATGTCTGAAACAAAGTGAGAGTTCTTTGTTGTTTGAGAGAATGCTCTAAATTTCTGTAATTAGTTAGATATTGTTTTCTAAATGCTTTCAGGCAGTTTAATAAACTACTTACTCTGTTCAAACACTTAAATGAAAGCTAGTTTGAGGATTTAAAGGTCTTGAGATATTTGTCTAACATGCAAAAGAAATTCACTGCAAGTTGTAATGGTAAGTTTACTTCAATTTTTTCATGTAGCTGCATGTTTGTTAATGCTCGGATAGTTGCTTACACTGTTGTGGAATTAACTTGTAATATTTTATATTGATACATCAATAATTCTTCCACCTTTATATTGTTTAATTATTTGGTTTTCCAATAGAGCAAATATGTACTGGGCCATGGTGGCAAGCTGGCCCTCTATACATTGGATTACACATTAAACAATACAAACACATTGCTTCTCCTCCATAAGTGAAGAGTAGTAACTTCCTGTGCAAAATTTTAATTTTCTTTAAGCTAAATCAACAGCCAGCTGATCAAAAGAATGTTGCACCAAATGTTAAATCTTTTTCTTAATCTTCCCATTTTTCACTTCATAACAACTCAGTTTGAATATTTTGGGAGATTTTGAGTCGTATGACTAATGCCAATATTCCCTAGAGATTTAAAGCTGTTCCGACACTAACCCGTCAAAAGTCTGCCGACTGCACAGGCGGTCTTATTCAGAGACCCAGTGCCAGAGCCCGCAGAAGAGGTCTCATCCACATCAAGCTGAGACCCCTGGCAGAAGTCTCTGCTGAGCCTCTGACGTCATCTCAAGGACAGACCACCTGAGTCAGACATGAGGTTACCAGCCACCACACCATGCTCAGACTTCCAGCCAAGAAGGTCCTCAGCACAGCGGTGCTCATTCAAGTAGGCTTGGTTCAATTATATGATTTGGCTATTAATGACTGGGCTGATGTCGTAGCCAGAATTATAATCTCTAACTGTACCTTTAGAGATCAATTAACTCATCGATGAACAGTCGTTAACATTATCACAACAGAATCTAATTTAACATATCATCTGCCACCATCACCCTACCTACCTACTACCTTTCTATTCCAATGCTATGAATCCAGATGTTTCATTTATTTGATTTCATGATTATATAAATATATATACTGATAGGAGCTTGTGCCCCTTTGTCTATGAGTGCAAATTTATAACTACGAAAAAGAGAGAGAGAGGGAAGACACATACCTTACTCTATCTCTCTCTTGTCATTATAAGTATTCTTATTATTTTTGTTATAATTGTAAATAATAACTGGTTCTGTTATCATTAATAGCATCATTACTCTTATTATTTTCCTGTCAACAATTAGCCTGACAGAGCTTAAATGTGATGGTTACACACATTTAATGGTCTCTCTCTTCTCTCCCCTCTCTTCCCCATTTTTTTTCCGCTCACCCCAACTGGTCGAGGCAGATGGCCGCCCACACTGAGTCTGGTTCTGCTTCTTCCAGCTAATGAGGACCTTTTTTCTCTCCACAAGTGCTCGCTCATGGGGGGACTGCTGGGTTTGTCCATAATATTCTCCGGGCTTGACCTGACAATGTAAAGTGCCTTGAGATAATGTATGTTATGATTTGGCGCTGTTCATTGCTGCCCATATAAGCACTGTTTAAATGGGTGTGTGAATGGGTGAATGGCAATCACCTGTAATGTAAAACCCTTTGAGTGGTCATCTGTGATTAATCATGATTAATCATATGATAAAAAATACTTCAACTTACTTGTGTTTTTGTGGGAGATAAAACAGTACAAGTATGGTGTTGTAATAAAGAAATGTATAACAAACTGGATAGAGCGTTTTTAATTTAATTTTACATCTCAGCTCAGTTGTAATGATTTGCCAATTAGAATCTCTTAATTCACTGAGCAACAAATCCATAAACTGCTAACTAAATTAGCAGACAACCATGTAAAGTACAGAATAACTTCTGCTGCAAAGTGAACTGCTTGCCTGTAAATTGTTTGTAAGGTGACATTTTACCCAGTAGGCTTAAGGTTTAATAAGAAACTGAATGCCATAGTGTCTTTGACAAAGTGAACAGTCCCTTTTCACACTCTACGATGCATAACATTACTAGTAACAGAGTGAACTTGTGTCAAATGACATGAAATCTTCCTTTTCTTTTAACCTGCAGATCAGGCACATGCAGAGGGGGGAAGTGCTGGAGCACCTGCCCCTTTTGTCAGAACATATTTTCCTTTTTTTATTTTTATTTTTTTGTGTGAAATCATGCCCATGACCCTTCATGAAGAACTAACTACTTAATAATAATTTAGCTATAAAGAAAATGACCTGAATGCCGTCAGTTACATGATGAGTTTTCACCTGACCTGAGCTCATCTTTACGTGCCTTCTTTCCGTCTTCCGCAACTGCGACCATGCCAGTAAATGGAGTTTGCAGCAGAGTGCACATTATTTGGTGTATTTCTACATGAACACAGTGAACAATGAACATGCACGGTTGTGGTTTATATCGCTGTGTTCACTGCGCAGCCTGTACAAGTAACATTAGGCGACATTTTTTTCCCAGGTTTGCGGAGGGCTTAGGTGATGCACTGTGTGTGTGTGTCTCATAAAATAACTCTTATAATGAGTGGATTTCAACTGTGATTTTTCAATACTTGTTTTTTATTTATTTAATTATCATTAAAAATAGAATCAATTATGAATTCAGAACAGGATTAGATTTTTTAATATGACAAAATATTATTTCAACAGCAGCAACAGTCATATTTACAACAGCACAATCACAATAAACACAATATCTCACTGGAAAGAAAGTTTCAGTAGCATAAATAATGTTCTTGACATCAAAATGCTGTGGAAAAGTTATAAAACGTCACTCTGTGTGTGTGTGTGTGTGTGTTTTCAGTGTATCATATTTCCCCATGATATTTCATTCTGTAGTGCGAACATGCCTCGTAAAGAGAGGAGGTCAAAGCAAAAAAAAAGGGAGCTGTGTGAGGCTGCTAAAGGCAGTGGATCCCTGACCAGCTGGATAACAAAGAGTACAACTGGTAAGAATAAGACATGTACCAGTTGTCCACAATGCAGTTGTTCAATTTCCGACAACAATAATAAACAACACAATATTGCAATATATTAGTTCTTTGATGTATTACATCATTATTTAAGGTGGGTTTATTATTGATTAGGTATACAAGTAGTTGATTATGGTTAATAAAAGTATAGATTAATGCTGCAATAGTAAATTGTGCCTTGTTCCCAGATGGACAGCAAGTGGACAGTGATGGGTCAGATGAGGAGATGGAGACACAGCAAGGAGAGAAAGAGGGAGAGATTGTGCCACAGCCCAGACAAAGAGGGCCGGGAACTGAAGAGCAGGAGACAGAGTCTGGAGAGAAAGTGTCAGTTTGCGCAAACGAGAACCCATAAGTACGAAACTTGAGCAGTTTAGATATAGCAAGAGTTCAGGTTTAATGAACGAGCAGGGGTCAAAACCAGGCAGACAGTCAACAAGGGCAAACAAATCCAATAGGGAGCCGGCAAAAAGGGAATCCAGGGTCCAAGAAGGCAGTTCAGAACAGGAATCAGGCAGAGCAGAGAAACAAGAAACAACGCTGGAAAGCTAGGAATACACGCTAGACAATCTGGCACAGAACACAGGAAATGGGCCGGTATATATATTGAGTGACTGATGGAAAGCAGGTGAGTCTGGGGTTGAGGAAGGCCAGGTAATTGGAATCTGTGGGAAGAGGTGATGCAGCGCAGGGGGGAGTGGCTGAGTTCTGAAACGACATGAGAGTTAGTATATGGCAAAGCAGAAAACAAGATAGCAGAAAATGAAAATATTATGAGCTGACTGAAGTTGTGACAGAAAGAGGGAGACATTTGGCCACAGCCCAGAGAAAGAGGGCAGGGAACAGAAGATCAGGAGACAGAGTCTGAAGCCAGAGAGAGGGCATTCTCAAACCTACTTGAACTACAATACCCAACTGATGACATTTTTCAGGACATGGCCAACAGAAAGCTGCTGCTTTGAATTCCATCAAGAGTTGTCCATAAACCTTCTCCTGGTAAGATTACTGCTACTCTGTTGTGTTTAGTAGGAGCCAACACACACTTGTGACACCCTTTCAAGGGACAAGATAACCCTCGAAAACAAGGGGAAGGGCCAAGGGGTGAAATGGGATTGGGCCTACACCTGTGTTGCGCTCACTCCATTGGCTTCCTGTTTGTTACAGTTAGGGCGGCTGTGGCTGAGGCGGTAGAGTGGTCATCCTAACCCCAAAATGGCCCCTCATAGATGTTGAATGCATTGTTAGTCGCTTTGGATAAAAGCGTCAGCGAAATGACATGTAATGTACTGAAATGATTTTAAAATGTCTTTGTTACCTTCTAAATCTCTTAATGGACTGGCACCACCTTACCTATAGCTGAACTCCTTCCCGTTCACACTCCAGTTAGAGAGCTGAGGTCAGCCACTCAGCTGCTCCTGGATTTGCCTAAAACAAGGCTCATAACCAGAGGCGATAGAGCCTTTGCAGTAGCCGCCCTAAACTTGTGGAATAGCCTGCCACTCCATATTAGATCTGCCCCCTCACTAGCACATCTCTTCTCTTTAGCCTTCATTTTGGGTTGATAACGTTTTTATCCCAGCAGATTATATTTTATTTAAATTTGTATCATTAGTGTTTTAATATATTCAGTATTGCTGTTTTCTTGTTTTGTTCAACCAAGGTTTTTAAAATGTCCTACATAAACACAGTTGACATTGACATATTGGGACAGGAAAACCCCATAAATCAGCAGCCTGGCAGGGAGGTAGGCTGGTAGTGCTGCTGATGGACTGGCAAAGGCCTCATAGTGCCAGAGCCTCTGGTCTCCCCACAGCCTCCCCAGTGAGCCCATTGTCTGCCATCAGTCCCTGTACTCACTTTTCATTTCTCTCCTTTTCCAGGCAGAAACTCCCAGGGGTGACAGGGAGGCGTTGGGTGGCTGAGAGCGAGAGTAATTAAAAGGGCTGATTGGAGTGACGGAAGGAGGCCACCCAGGGAAAAAACAAGGATCTCTCTAAGCAATAGAGGGAGGGAGGTACAAAGGCAATGGAGGAAATAAAGTGTTGAAGTACATTTATAACATCAGACCAGTCTTGAAGATAAGTTGTTGTCCAGTTTTCAGCTCGGGGCCGAATCCCAGGGGAGACACCATCACACAAGTCCCAGGAACAATGCAGTAGATGTATCTGAGATCTTTCCAAGGCAAAGCCAAGAGCAAGAAAGATAGATTCATCTAGCCAAGAAGTGTGCCTGACAGAATACAGAATGGTATAAAAATGATAATTAAAATAAAGAAAGGCATTTATACTTTTAAAAGCAACCAAAAGTTCAAGTTCAAGTGGTGAATTTATATGACAATTCTAGAATGTTACTTTTCAATGTGTTTATTGACAGCTATGTTTAATAACTGTGCTGGTGTTTGGGTTCATTATACTGTACATTCAGGCCTTCTAAGTGTTGAATTTAAGGTTAAACAGCTCATTAATCTGTAATCCAGCCACATGACAAAGAATTGTGTCACAGCATTTAAGAATCAAGTGAAAAACACAAGCGACACTAGTGTAATATTTTATGGCTGTATTTTCTATATAAATGTGTATAAAACTAGAATTCTGGCAGCAAGATAACAACCAATCACACTATATTTACACACATGCAAAGGATGAAGTGAAACAGAACAAAGAAGTCACTCCACAAAACAAACATTACTTTAACACTGAACTAAAAACAGGCCATAGTGTGTACAAAAAGCTGTATAGAAGCTTGGCAATACTTATATCAAGAGGAAATGACCCCAGTTAAATAGGAGAATATAAAGAATACTGTATGTATATATAAAATATAAAAGAAACTTATCATGGAATTAAAGGAAAAACCTGATGTCTAATTAAAATATATGTTATAAGCGATTCTAATATTTTGATGAAAGAAACCTCCAAGCTTATAGACGAGACTTCCTACAAAAAGACTTAATTCATACATAATATAGAATTGACAATAACATAGTGTAGTCAGTCACATGTATACTTTGTATTTAACAAATAACAGTGGATATATTGTAGAAATGTTGTTAAAGGGTCAGTTAACAAGTGGATCCAAGTGCAGACACACATAAGGAATTGAAAGATTAGTTATAGCGTTTTTATTGAAAATAGTGCATACAGAGAGAGAAAGAGAGAGAGACACAAGCCTCTTTTCAGACATGACCTGTGGGTAAAATCCGGAGAATTAGCTATGAGAGTTAAAATTTTAAATGGTCTGTATTTATATAGCGCTTTTCTAGTCTTGATGACCACTCAAAGTGCTTTACAGTACAGTTTGCCATTCACCAATTCACACACACATTCGCGCAGTGCATCTATGCGGAGCACTTTTTCTAAGAGGGGCCATTCGGACTTCAGTATCTCGCGCAAGAACACTTTGGCATGCAAATGTGGAAGACTGGGCTCGACCTTCTGACCTTCTGGTTCACTGCTCTAGCCCTCAGCCACAGCTGAATGGTAGAGCAGGGGTAGCGATTCTCTGCACAGACGCATTCACAACAGCACAACAAATCCTCCACATTATTCAGGTGAGAGGTGGAGCAGCCAGGTGCAGCGGGTAGAGACAGGAAGTGACGTATTAACTTGACAGCACACGGACACAGACGTATGCTCTTATCCCCACAAACTCTCTTGATACGCTCGTCTGTGTCATCAACCCCCCCACTTGCTCGCAGTGAATCCAGCAGGGGATCCCCTGCTGTGTTCACATATTGACTTCTCTTGGATTCCTACGGACATTATACCAGGAGGTCAGGCGGATAAAGTCCACAGAAACTGCAGAGTGTCTAACTCGGAAAGAGAGAGAGAGAGAGACTTAAAGGACCTCAGGAGTCCCTGAGGCAGACAGTCCATGACAAATTTGATCTAAAAGAAGAATTTCCTGGTCTCCTTTAAGTTTTTAAGTCATGGTTATAATTTCAAATTTGTCCTGGATGTTGTTCTCGTCTTGTTTTCCTGGTTCAGTGTGGTGCAACTCATTAATGAAAAAGTAAACACCCACTCCAAATGCTCTGCCCACCATGGCCCCTATCACAGGGATCCACCACCAGCAACATCCAGCTCTGCAGTAGGGACACCTACACATAAATAATTATGAGAAAACACAAATTAACTGTGTAGTTATGACCACGGCTTCCTGCATGAATTAAACCATTACATTCTCCTGCCTTATTTGGGTCCTCCACCACTGAGCAGGTTGACTTAACCTGTGACAAAACTGTAGTTACTCTATGGCTCTGAGCTTTGTCTAGTTAAGAAACTACTGAAGTGACGTCTAACATCAGACACATTTTTCACTGAAAGCTTGGATTGCACACTGGGTGCATGGAGTAAAAAGGTTTGCCATTGAGGGTTAATTCATGTCAGATGGGTGGATGGTAGAGAGGTGAAAGATATCCATGTTAACAGCTGTCAACAACTTGTGAGCATTCAAATTATGAGACAACTGACTCATTCATCTAAGGGTTCGAAATTACTATTTTTAGTGCTTCAAGCTACAAAAAAGGCCACTTGAGGGGCTTGAAGGCTTCTCCAACACGTGGTGATGTGTCTGCAATGAAGGTACGATCAACACCTTAGTTTTGTCAATGATTAGAAAACACCTACAAAAGGTCTGGAGCACAGAGCTTAATAACGAGCTCGAGACATAAAAAAATACACACACAAACTGTGTGGCTTCCAAATTCTTAGTTCCCTCCCGTACTCACCGGTGACTCCCCTATAAAGACAAATCATCACCTGCCTATGCCCACAAGTGCACAGGTGGGGACACATTCACACAGCTTGCCATACACACTACACAACAATATCCACATTGGCTACAACACTAAGTGTGAGCAATATAACACTTTAACCCTCAAATCTGAGTTTACAGGATATATTCAACATTTTGGGGAATCCAGCTTTTCATTTTTTTTTTGCTTTCAGATAGGTGAGATGATTGATATTTCCTCTGGACAGAGTTTCTAGTCTTTTTGCTAAAATAAGCCACCATGCAAACCTGAGAGTACTAAGATCCACCTATCTGCACCTCTTAACAGCATTAAGTATCCTCAAAATGTCAAACTACTCTTTTATTTAAAGAGTATAGAAGACTTTGGCTGACACTAGGCACCCAAGTTGGTTTGGTTTTCAGACACTTGTACTCAGTAGGTAATTTGTAGGTGGATGAGGTGGGAATCCCATCCCTAAAATCATATATATTTATTCAATTTTCTCTCTGATAATAACTGCAACAGAGCTCAGAATATACCAAAAATTCCTAAACTCTCTCTTTATGTCACAGATAATACTAGGGAACGTTTTTTGTTTCGACATCATTACATTTACCTGAACACATCCATGCCTCAGCCAGCCACAGCAGTGAAGAGCCGTGGGCCAAGGTCTCGAGCTGGGTTGATGGGATAAGTAGTTCAGACCCATGGACGCTGCAATGGCCATGATGACCATGCCCACAGGTTCCATGCCTTTTGGAGCACCCCTGTTCTTCCTGCCAGTGATGCCAGGATTGCACAGGATCAGATCTCTTAACTCTAGTTTCAGTCTGTATTAAGCCATGTCACTATATAGCCCCATAAAAAACGAGATGATCAATACTCTGAAGGTTAACTATTAAAGTTTCTGAGGGTGTTGCTATTTATTTTACATCTGTAATGCTGGTTAACATGCAGAATCATGGCTTTAAAAAAATATATAGAATCAGATGGGAAGCAGACTGAATTTACCTAAAATGTATATGATCAACAAAAAAAAGAAATAAAACACACAATTAGACCTTTATTATCCAAGCTGCCTTCACAAATACACTAACTAGTGCATGCACATCTCACCACACAGTCATCCATAACAGTCATTCTCAGCATCGGAGCAGAATTGATCATTCAGCAAACAACTCATGTCCATTTATGCTTACATTCATTCATGACTGCACAAAATGCACGCTCACAGATTATGTCAAGACATACAGGCTCAAATGCATCTCTGTGTGCTCTAGTCGCTTCCACATACCTTAGTAAGTCCCATGTTGGAAAAATACTGCTCTCCCAATGACATCAATAATTCCATAAAAAGAGGAAAAAACCCTCAAAAGCTAATATCAGATTCAAAAACATGCTTTGCTCTGATGTCATCAGGCAGTTTGTGTAAAGTGTGTTAAGTATTATCATTAATGTGGATATAGTAGCTATATTATCAGCAGAAATGAAATATCAATTATAAGTCCTCAGCCTCTACCTGATCCTAAAACCCACTTAGGACACAGATGTTCAGCAGGATAAGGTGCAAAGATGTTGGGCTGTGGCATTGGCACCAGTAACATCAAATACTCCATTGGTATATGCCATCAGCTGAGGAAAAGAAAATACAAGAAACTGTTTATTCCTATTATTAACTAACAAGCTGTTCTGTGTTACCATCATTAACAAGATTGATGTGATCATTAATCCCACATAAAAAAGGGGTATTCAAATATCAGGAAAATTTAGAAGCTGGATTACTAGATTAGTTGGATTATGACCCGATCGTCCTGCTTTCTGAGACAGTTCTCTCATAGTAATGACGTTTACACATTGACCCATAGACGACACAGGCTCCAGCGAAAGCACGCAGGAATTGTGCCACCACATACACAAGAATCTTCTTCAGTGGCATCTTACTCATGATCGCCATGGCCAATGGGACTGCAAGGTTCACGTGGGCTCCGACAACAAAGCAACAAAGCAGATGAGCAAGAGCAACAAAAAGCTTTACATACAATCTTTTCTTTCATGCAGTGGTCCTCAACAAAACCTCAAGATGGAACTTTATTTGTACAAGGTTAAAAAGTGCAACACAAAAAAATCCATTGCAAAAAGATGAATGACCTAAAGTAAAAGGTATTCAATTCAGTTCAATTTTAAGGGCCAGATCATAACATAATAGGGTCAATACCCTAAAATGTATAGAGAAACCCAACAGTTCCCACAATTAGCAGCACTTTGGCGACTGTAGAGAGAAAAAACTCCCTCATTAACTGGGAGAAACTTCTAGCAGAACCAGACTCCAGTGTGGGCGGCCATCTTCCTTGACAGGTTGGGGTGAGCGGAGAAAATGGGGAAGAGACCAGGAACAACTGTGTAACCATCACATTGGAGCTCTGTCAGACTGGTTGTTATAATGAAAATAATAATCTTCAATTGTACCTTGGCGTCATCAGGTGTTTCACCCTTTTAATTGCAGTAACATTAAAGGCGACCCTGAGGGTACACTGAGGCTGAGGGGAAATTTGACTGGCTACAGGTTTGTATGGCAGTGCTATGAAAGCCATGTGGCCTGCTCAGTAGATCAGACATCATTACCTGTATGCCATTTTTTAAACTAAACTAAATACCTACTCTTATAAGCAGCAGAGTAAAAAGCTGTCCTATTTAAGAAGTACCAAAAATCTGGTTGCAATAAAAGTAAGATAAGAGGAATAAAGGAGTTAAAACAACACAGTTGTACCAGAATTACAAATCGCATGCAGTGATTTAAAGGTAGGTAGTGAGTTGGCAAGCCTAAAGTCATCAGGCAGGGAACTCCAGAGCCTTGGGGCCCTGACGGAGAAAGCCAGGTCACCTTGAGTAGCCAGCTTTGACCTAGGGACAGCTAACAAGGACAGGATGGCCGATCTCAGGTCTGGGATCAAGACCTGCAAAATGTATGTAGGGGCCAGCCCATGTTGACTTTTGAAAGTTATTAAAATAATCTTAAAATCAACCCTGGACTGATCAGGACTGAAGATTGTTATTGCTGTTTTGTTTGAATTTAACTCAAGGAAGTTAAGTGACCATTCCTTAATGGCAGTTAGGCATTCTGTTAGAACACTCACACGGCTGACATTGTCTGGCTGAAAAGACAAGTATATTTGGGTGACATCGGGATAGGAATGAGATGATATCCCATTAAAATGGCTGATGATATTTCCTAATGGGAGCATGTATAGCGAAAATAGGATGGGACCAAGAATAGAACCTTGTGGCACCCCGCACATCAGTGGAGCCAAAGATGAGATATTATTTCCAATTGAATTACAACTCTCGTTGCTCATGCTCATTCGTTCAAGACTCTTAGGACAAAGGGCATTTGTTTAACACTCTGGGATCTTGGCTGCGACCTAACTGTGGTACCTCTACTGGGGATATCAGCCATGCGTCCATTGTTACTCTCCCCATCCTGTTCAAAGACACTGCCCACAACAACGAACCAGACCTGTGTGTCCGAATTGTATCCGACATAATCTGCCTGAATCTGCTTAAGGCATACTTAGACTGCAGGTCATTAGAGTGATGATGTGTCAAACTATTTCTTTCAGCACTTTTTATAACATCAGACACCACAGCATTTCAACAATCTCTTATTTCTGATTCTAAATATACTTTATATACAATATATCTCCAGCCCTCACACACTTTTACACAAAAAATCAATCCATTAGAGACCAGGGTAATCAAATAGAAGCTACAATCATTTACTCTCCGATTAAAACCTAAGTTTACGATTAGTATTAGTTAATTTAAAAAAAAGGAACATCTTCACAGCATTGTATCAGTAAATGTCCATTATTACTTTCAGTATTTTAGCTGTTCCTGGGACTGCACTTTTCTGGACAGAGGCTTCAGATGTTGTACGTGGGATCTGCAGGGGCAACTCATCGCCCAGGACACATTGCTGAATATGGTCTGAGCAATTGGATCTCACGTAGCAGTAATGAGAAAATATCATAAATTCAATTGGCAACTGTTTATTATTGGAAGGGCAACAGCTGCCTAACTTTAGCTCAACTTTCCTGTGGGATCAATAAAAAGAGAACAAAGAAGCCTCACTCTTTAGCAATTCCACCATCAGCTCCAAGAAAAAAACTAAAAAGTAGTTCTTAAATAACTACCTTAGTTACAATACAAAAGTATTTACAGAAAAAAAATGACAAGTGAGCCATCTCAATTCCTTCTCATCTCTGTTGAGTGTTGCCCTTCATGAGGGACAGCTGTTTGTTTTGCCTCATCTGTAGTTTTTCTTTACTCTTGTTGAGGCGTGAGAACAGAGGATGTCGCACATTGTTAAGCCCTTTGAAACAAATAATTTGTGAATGTGGGCTATACCGATAAAATGTGATTAATTTGATTGATTTCTGACTAAATGAAAAATGAATACAGATGAATGGCAACAGCTGTGTTTGTGAGATCTTACCTTTTTAAGAATTTCTCTTTCCAATCTTATAAATTAGAGAGCTGCTCTAAAGTTTCTTAAGATCCTGATGTGCATGACAGATGCAAGGAAATGTGGTGGTGAATCTTCTGGACCTATTCCAGCAGACGTCCATCTTAAACAGCATGGATGCAGAGTGACCTTGACCCTGTCCAATGATGGAGTGTCAGAGCAGAACATGTCCATGACTGAAAGCAAGCATGTTGCTCTCACTAAGATTTACATTATCCTCAAATGTAATCATTTTCGTTATCATTGATTAATTATTCATGCCATAACAATGTCTTTAACCCTTTGATACACAAGCTATGCAAACCCCTTCTAATGCACAACACAGGTCTAAAATGACACATATTCATTTCCTATGTAATTTAATGTATGGCTGAGTGTTTCTTTGCTATATCTTTTGAAATCAATTTATTACATCATTTAACATTCTAAGTATTCATTAAATATCTAGTTTTCGATGACTGCAAATCATTATTTGCATTCTTCCTTCTTCCTTTATGAACAAGTTTTTTGAATTACTACATCAAGTATACATGGGTCAAAAATGACCCATGTATGCAAGTGTGATTTAATAAAAAGTAAAGACACACTATTATAATAATTTTGCTAAAATAATATGTTTTGCATTGATTGAACAATAATACATTTAATATTTTAAATATGCTTATTTGTCACTTTGTCCTACCTCAAATACACATCACTTACAAACGATAACACTGATAATGAACTGTAATGTATATGTAGTCTTACTGTAGTGAACTGAAGTGAACTCTGGTGAATGTGACCAAAAAAATAATGAAATGTGATTAAATCAAATCTCATGGGCTCAGCACAAAATGCCATATCAGTGCTTACATGCCTTACAAATGACAACTACATGTTTGTGCTCCTTGCACACAGGCCTGTCTTTGGCAGCTGGGCAGATGTTACACCCTGTTCCTCTTTACTTGGCCCTCCTGTCTGATGTCCTCATGTGGCTGGGTGGTGGCTGCATTTTGTTTTTTTTATCCCATATCTGACCCATTGCCTCTGTAACATGCTATTGGAGGTGGGGCATGCCCTCCATGCACCTCTTCATATGTGGCTTGACAAGTTCTTTGCTATTCATGAATAGCCGCCGTACATTGGTCATACCACCCATGTATTCAGGGTTTTGTGCAGCGAAGTTAGTGTAGGCATTGAGGGAGGCAACATCCAGCACATTGTACCAGGGCACCATGGGCCACCTCTGTGTTCTTCACTTACATGATTAGGTGCTAACTATCTGACCCATTGTGTCCACTCCTCCTTTTGTTTTGTTATAGTACTGGATCATTTCTAGTTTCTTCTTTACACTGTTGTCATTCACTGCTTTGTCGTCATGCATGGTGCTCAGGAGGACAGCAGCCTTTCCCTTCTTCGGCACATAGCTCACCATGTTCATGTTGCCATTGAATCCAAATTCTGAGCTATGCAACTCCCTCGATTTGAATCAGTCAATCAGTCCATTGAGTATATACTGTTTTATTTTGTTGATCTAGCTAAGGTTAGCTAGCTAAAAAAATGATATGTCAAAAGCTAGCTATTGTAACTAGTAATGAATGTCAAGATATCTTTAACAAAATGAACAAATATAATGTACAGGTTCTTTTAAAAAGATATCAACTATTTTCTAAGGTAAAACAATTGTAAAATAATACTAACATGCATCAGATGTGCAAAAGCAGCTGTGTGAAATGAATGGTAGGTGTTCCATAGTGGATACATACTGTATGGATCATTTTTGACCCAATGCGTGTAAAGTAGATGTAGAAATACAAAACTTACATTTGTTTACAAAGTAAGAAAGGAAAAATTAAAATAATGATTTGTGCTATTCAAAAACAAGATATTTTCATGCATATCTGGACTATCAAATGATAAAATACATTTATCTCAAATATATAGCAAAGAAACTTTTTGACCCATGTTGTGCATTTTTGACCCATGTAGTGATACAGAAAGGATTTTTATTCAAAAAGTAAGAAAATAAAAAATTAGATAAGTATTTGTGATGATCAAAAACAAGTTAATTGAGGAATACCTGAAATACTGAGTGACAAAATAAATTTACTGCAAAGATATAGAAAATAAAAACTGAGTCAGGTCACTTTTGACCCATGGGTTAAATGCCAGTGTGGGATTCGAAAATATATCTTGTTTATCTTCCAAATATCAAATCATCACATCTGAGAGGTTTTACTCAACAAAGTTTTGGTATTTTACTTTAAAAAAAAACAACCTGACCAATAATATCAGTGGGGTGTTTCCTCTATCAACAGAAATTCCTTTACTACTTTACTAAGACCACTACTGATACTTGTATACAGCAAGATGTTTGAAAACCATTTTCTGCAACCCGTCCATCATCTAAGAAACACTCCATAAATACCATAACCCCACCTTCCTCTGAGCTCACTAACACTTAATCTTAACACTTAAACACTCCATTTAACAGGAAATGGATTTAGCTCATCTGGGTGCCTACCTGGCATATGGTTCTTAAAGGGATAGTTCACAGAAAAATTTAAATTAATTTATCATCTACTCATCACACGACCAAATGAGGGGCGGGTGAAGTGTTTGAGTCCACAAAACACTTCTGGAGATTAAGGGGTAAACTTCAATGGCAACATACACTTCAGACGTAGTAAAACAATAGAAGAAACATAAAATGCCTCCATACTGCTAGTGTGGTTTCACCCAAGTGTCCGCAAGCCCGGACATTCATATTCGACTCGAAACAAGTTAATTTACACCATGTTTTGAAGCCTAAATGTCACAGACGTAGCCACATAATGGTGTGTCCGAGGGTCTGTGAATACACCTCGTAGGAAGATATCAGCGGATATTTAGGGTGTTGTACATTGGGGTAATGGGTGTAAATAACGCTGTTCTGAGTTGAATATGAATGTCGGGGCTGGCGGACACTTGGATGACACCACAGGAGCAGTATGGAGGCATGCTGTGTTTTTTCTGTGGTTTTATTACGTCTGAAGAAGGACTCACCATTGACTTCAATTGTATTGGATTCTGCTGCAACAAAGTTTACCCCTGAAACTCCAGAAGTGTTTTGTCTTAAACACTTCACCGGCAAAGTGGTGAGTAGATAATAAGTACATTTTCATTTTTCGGGGAACTATCCCTTGAAAATGAGATGTGGTCAGATGCATTGTTAGGGCACTGCTATCTTCAAGCAGTGGAAAGTGATTGTTTTTGCTCCATGGATTGGTGCACAAGACCCACACACAGATGGTGAGGAGAGAAGCTTAAGAATCATATGGCATAAAGCTACACAATTCTTTGACTCCTACATTGTGTTCAGCACCTGATCATTTGTGGAATGCTGAACAATTCACTAGGACAGAATATGAACTATGATTAATATGTTACGTACAAGCAAGCAGCAATGTGGATAACTAACCAGTTGGGGAAATGTGAGAGGATGAGTAAGTACATCATCAAAGTATGTTAGCAAGTGCTGGAGCTACAGTCCAGTACTTCCTATTAATCATAATTCTCTTTCAACTTCAACATCTCAGAATGGAAAAAACAAAAACTACTACACTGCAGCCACGTCATCACACTTAAATTAGCATGTGTAATTTCTCAGGGTGTAAATCTGACTGAGACACGAGTGTGTGCAGTCTAGACTTAAGAATGATGGAGAGGATGCAGTACAACATTGATGACCCACATGTAATAGAAACAATGCTCAGAAACAGAAAAGTGCCTTTTAGAGCCAACAAGTCATCCAACTGAACAGTCACACAGGTTGACGCTGAAATACCACCCGAACATTGGCATGCATAATGGACCTAATGCAGACTGTACCAGATCATTATGGTTAAACCCATCGTTAAGATTATGAGATAGTTACATTACTCAAACAAAAAACTTGATTAGATTCAGGAAAAGACTGAGGTTTGGTTTAGGATTCGTGTTTCCACATCACATCCAGCTACCACAGTCCTGACTTTGTAAGTCTCCTGTCAAAATCACAGTTAGAAGTCACCCATTGATAAAACCTAAATATAGGTTGCATTAATCTGCACAGACGACATTTGGGCCAGTTTTTTTCACAAGACAATCTTGATAGAGCTCAAGTTGACATCATTATGATATCACCACTATCCATACAGTTATTAGAGTGACATCAGATATAATCACCAATGATCATGTTAACCTAATTCAAAAGATATCTTTGTTATCCAAATGAAACACAACGTAAATGTAATGAGTACTATCTAACAGATACAGTTTGATAGGCCCCATTGCATTTGTGGCCTCTGGCTATGAAATTGTGACATTACATGAATAAATGTGTTATTTACTGAGGCTACACCTGGGAGGGATAACACACAAACCTGATCATAAACAAATCAAATCTCATGCCAAAAGTAATCCACAAAACTAACATGTGTGTGAGTGTGTGTGTGTGTGTGTGTGTGTGTGTGTGTGTGTGTGTGTGTGTGTGTGTGTGTGTGTTTTAAACTAAGACAAATGTCAAACTGGGTTCTGTCGGTCTCAGGAAATTACGGGAAAGCAACAAGGACAGATTTGTCCCTAATTCGCACTATGAATTAGGTTTGTGCTATCAAATGTAGTAAACCATTCATTAACACTGGCCTAATTTTTGTTACATCTTAATGGAACAGTTTTAAAGGAACAGTCCAACATTTATAGTTCAAACTTATCTACAGTGAAATGAAAGAACCATTCTTGGTCGCATGAGCTATAAAGACTTGGTACCTAATTATATATTTAGAATGTACAAATGTAAGGTGTAAGAGCTATAGTCTATGTCCTTTGTCATTAGGATTTACAATGTTGTTATATATTTAAAAAATGCCTTCTACATTCTGGCAACAGATCAATCATTCCTCAATGGAGATTTTGGTTCCTCATTTCGACGCCTGAAATATTTTCCATGCTTACAGGCAATGTAAACATCACTGCACCTACCAAGGTAACCATAGGCCCTGTCCCAATTCCTCTCCCTTGGCCCTACCCCTAGATATGAGGTGCCCTTCGCTGGGTCGCCCCCCCCCAAATGGAGCCAGAGGGATAGGGCGAACAAATCTCCTAAGAATTGGGACACCACTCGCTGCGTCATCAGCAGCCAACCAACATTATTACAGTGACAAACAATATCAACTAACAACCTTTATCCACCAACATTATAACAGTGACATATCTGACAACTGCAGGACACAAGGGACAGATTTATGTATTGATCAATACACAGTCAGCGTGTTTTTAAACGTCTGTTGATAAAGTAACTGTCTGCTGTCAGAACTTTAGATTGTTCCTCAGTTAGTGTTAGCACATCCATTTTCACTTGTATATTTTGCCAGTATAAGTAGTCCATGTTCCATCTTCCTTGAAGTATGTCCACACCCCTGATATACCGCCACTAGCTTGCTGCAGTGAATCACCAGGCTTCTCTTGTAGTATGAACTAGTATGAAGTTCAGTGCTGACAATGTTCAATGGCCTTTTTTGCAAAACTGCCTTCAGCTTGCAGCTTATTACTGCTTTGGTAACAGCGCTTTCAGTTGAAAGTAGATCAACCTAAGAAACACCGCCAGGCTCGTCAGTGTCACTCTCTCCCCAACCAATCAAAGTCAAGAACGGGCAGGACTAACAATATCAAGAGTGGTGGAGGAGAAACTGATCCTGGCAGATACTGATAAATCAATTATCTACAATCTAACTGTAATTTATGATCTAAGTTCAATGAAAAAATACATATATAATGTAAAAATTATATTTAATATAAATAATATATATATA
The DNA here is from genome assembly GCF_022539355.2 of Hippoglossus stenolepis. NCBI lineage: Eukaryota > Metazoa > Chordata > Actinopteri > Pleuronectiformes > Pleuronectidae > Hippoglossus > Hippoglossus stenolepis. The sequence goes on from NC_061485.1 coordinate 29,630,997, forward strand.
AAATATAACAATATATTGTTGATTTGACTAATTATACTTCTTTATTGTTTCAATGACAATGTACTCTTCTCATTGATGCCAACCAGAAGGATTTTAAAAAGGTTTTTAATAAAAGGTTCTGTGACTCAGTACTCTTTATCTTTGCCATTATGCAAACATTAACCCTAATATGTAAAATATTGAGATATACATATTTTCAAGTTCCAAATATTAGGTCCTATTTGTTTTGGTTTTTTTGTCTAACGTATATTTTTTTTAATTCAAAACTTTATGGTTAAAATATTAAATGTGAAGTGTCAATTACATTAATTCATCATACGACTTGGACAACCTCTTAGGAATGATACAATGCTCATGTAGATGTTGCCACTGACAGCCTTAGTTCAGCACTTAATTCATTAATAGACTCAATTGGTTTTACTCAACATGTGAATATACCTACTCACTGTCTAAATCACACTCTAGATCTTGTTCTGACGTATGGCATAGACAATTATTGACTACAATGATTCTATTATAGTCAGTGTTTATCTGATAATACTGTGAACAAATTTCAAGAGCTGATTCCTCTGACAGTCACCTCACAGCCATGTGTCAGTACAATACAGAAGAGTTATCAAAACTTCACTCCAGCACTAATTGACAACTTTGTCAATAGTAGAGCAGCCTCTTTACAATCAACCCTTGAGGCTGTCGCCCTGCTGAAAAAGAAAAAAGAAAATCACAGGAGATTAGCTGCATGCTTTAATTCTCAAACACTTGTTTTAGAACAGAAGCTGCAGAGGAAGTGGCCAAGATGATTTTCACCTAGGCTGGAAAGATAGCCCAATAAATTACAAGAAAGCACTCAGAAATGCCAGAACCTCCTATTATTCATCATTAATAGAAGAAAATAAGAACAACCCCAGGTTCTTCTTCAGCTCTGACACCGAGTCATAGCTCTACTGATCCATCTATTCCTCTAAGTCTGAGAAGCAATGATTTCATGAACTTCTTCACAAATAAAATTGTAACCATCAGGGAAACAAATCCACCCCCTCCTCCGCATGAATAGCACAGATACGTTGTCTAGTCCAGAAACCATAGAACCCCCTGTAAACACCAGATTTATATTTGGACCACTTTTCTTCAATTTATCTTCCTGAATTGACGTCACTAGTTTCATCATCTAAACCAGGGGTAGGAAACCTTTTCAACTCAGAGTAGAACAAAATACACTGGCAATGTGAAGGCCTACTTTGAAATAAATTAAACACAGAACTATGCAGGCCTATTTGAGTCCTCCCCATATTTGTCGGAAATGTATGAAATAAGAAGTAGTCCACTTTGAAATAAATAAAAAGATATAGCGACAGCCTAATAGCTTAAAAATATATATTTTAGTTGATGAAATATTAAAACTAAAAGTGAGAGCAGGTCAGACTGGAGGCAGACACAGAAACTGAAGCTCAGTACAAACCAACTGCAGCTTCTGCTCTGATCAAGAAGCTGCAGCGCTGATCTCTGAGCAGCTGAGACCAGAGAAACTCTGTGTTTCACTGTTTCCACTGTTAAGAAGCAGCTTCACGTGAACGAGCTCTGATCTCACTGTGTGTGTCTCTGAGCGAGTGAGCGGGGTGAGGGGGCGGAGCCCCGGGGCCTGTGTGTGTGTGTGTGTGCGCTGTCTGGGAGCACACACACACACACACTCGCCCGCTCCTGGTATTTCATGATGGCCTGATACGATGATGATTTAAAAAATGAAAGTGAACGTCACGTTCAGTCACGTTCATCGTGACGTTCACTCACGTTCATCATATGAAAACTGATTCGTTAAATTCACCGTTCGCCAAAAATATGCGCGGCATGCAGAACACTGCACAGGAAGCCACTGCAGAGGGGCTGAAGAGCCGCATGCGGCTCCAGAGCCGCGGGTGGCCGACCCCTGGGCTAAACCAACAACTTGTCTATTAGAACCTGTCCCAACTAGACATTTGAAGGAAGTTTCAAGTTCCATATTAAATCAGATTAATATGTCTTTGTTAACCGGCTACGTACCACAAGCTTTTAAGGTAGCAGTAATTAAACCTCTGCTTAAAAGGCCCACTCTTGATCCAGAGGTTTTAGCAAATTATAGATCCATACCAAACCGATGGTATGGATTTAGAATCCATCACAGCACAGAAACAGCACTATTAAAAGTTACTAATGACCTTTTCATGGCCTGAGATACTCGTCCTGTTGGATCCTGAAGAGAGGGATTGACACCATAGATCATAAGATTCTCTGACAGAGACTGGAACAACATGTAGGGATTAAAGGAACAGCATTGGGCTGGTTTAAATCATATTTATCAGATATACTGAAATTTGTTAATGTTAACAATGCACACAGATGTTAGCCTCACACACACACACAAACACAACTGGGGTGAAACATCTAAAACCTCCATCATTAATTACACATTCTTTTTTGTGTAGTAGTAGTTGTGCGGTAGTGTATTAGCTGTGCAATCTTTACCTGTGAGGGAGGACTTCTCCGTGCTGCAGTGGTCTGTGTTCATGGCCGAGTGTGATTTCTTGGTGTAAATGTGAGAACCACTGAGGGAGAGAGGTAAAGCATTGATATTCAGCATGAGGTTTAGCCGAGCCCCGTTCTGCAAACCTTGATGTTGACCTTCCGACCTTGCATTGAAAATCATTTGGCAGCTCCTCTGACCTCTTGCAGTATGCACACATATAGACACACCATCAGCTCAAGTACAAGCTGAAGTGAGGAATTCTTTGGACTTTTTTCACCACTAACTCCAACTTTCTGCTGCATCCATTTTCATACAGTATCAAGGGCTGGAGGAGCAGTCCGAACTTACCGTTTCCCTCAAGAATTCCCCTGCAATAATTATCATAATTGCCATCATCTTATGTATGAAGACAAAGCACCGAGTTATAGTGCATTAAAATTCACTGTCACTGTCCTCTCTGAAAACCTCAACATTGTTCTTGTATGCGTTACCAAGCTAATGAGATATGTCATCCATGTCTATATTAGCAATATAGGGAATTTATTCAAACGTCAATTTACAACTGATTCTATTTATTTTTCTCTAAGTTGGGATTTGAATATGATATTCACATGCTTACCGTACCAGAAGACAGGTCCCACCAAGAAGCTGATAATGTCCAGATTATATTTGTCTCATGAAAACTGTGCCATTATCAATAAATACCTCACCCCTACCCGTGTTGTTGTACATCCCAATATAACAAGCCTAGTTGGTCTTGTAGACCGGTGTTTTCATCCCATCTCATTTCAACAATTATAATTTCATCCTTTAAGTATAACCACAAATTCCCCTGACTTATACCAAGTAATCATTAAGTTGTCTAAACCAAAGCATGAAGGTGCTATCAGAAAATTTTAAATTTAAAACAATTTTGAAGTGACTGAAATCTTCTGTCCTGCCCACGGACTTCTTCAGAAAACTTATAAATGTGTAATTATGGAAAGCAATGACTATTTTGACCTATTTGTCTTGTTTTTACACCCCAAAGCAAATTCTCACAACAAAATCTAGAGGACATAATTATATAAAGTGCTATCACAAATAAATACATAAAACATTTTCACGAAAGATTTAAAATGCTGCCGGTGATAATAAAATATTTAATTTCCTCCGAGTTATCTCCACTTCAAATCAAATATCTCACTTATCTTTACTAAACTAAATCAGCTAGATTCAATGTGTAATGTGTGGGTCCGGCTCTGAACTCAGGCCCCACACACGCTTCTCTAAAAGTAAATAACAGGACAACTCCTGTGTCAGGGACAGACCTGCCACAACAAGGCACCAGCACAATATGTCTGGATGTCCAACGAGCAGGGAAAATACAGCTCTATGAGAGAATGGACGTGGCTCTTTTGAATTATACATGAAGCAGAAGGAACAAAATCAACTGTGTGAAGTACTTTGGCATGAATAAATGGTGCATAATTGATATGGGCTCTCTTACATTATGCATCCCTGTTCGCAAATCTGCATGTGAAGTTATGACGCAAAGCAGGTCAGGGGATCTGAGGGATACAATGTCACTGATCTAATGATCCTCGCTGTTAATGCTTTATGCAAATGTGCACTGCAGGCACCACCAGGCTTACATGTATCAATTCAGCCACTAATGCAGACAACAAGAATAAATGGCTGGGGAGTATTTTCCTAGCTCCTGGGGTTGGATTTATCAGTTAGCCTGCTTGATGCACTGATCCGCACAACATACTGTTGAGATTCTGAAGGTGTGTGCTTCAGCTGTGTAGATTCATAGAGAGGTTTACATGCATCTCCAGAGAAGCATAGTTAAATCCTTGGAACCCTTGACCATTGGGATGCAAACAAATATCAGTGTATTCCTATTGAAATAATGAATATTTAAAACAAAAATCATCAGCCGAAAAACAACAAAAACAAAACAGACAAAAACACTCAGATATCTGTCAAATCACTAACATGCAGTTACAGGAGCGTTAGTAAGGTTGGTTGCAGTAGCACTCCTATGCTGCTCTGAGATGCAGTTTGCATGTCGGAGCAGGTGTTTGTGTCGTATTCACTGACAGTTCAGAGAAGCTGAGCGCTCACACACTCTAAAATGCAAGGATTCCTCTTTGAAAAGTCATAAGTCTATTTTTGCCTTCCCGACAGATGGCTGCCATTCGAGGGGAAGGAGTCATGTGAGTTTTCTTAACAGCACTACTGAGATCGGACTAATTAAATGCTTTTTTTTTTAAGAATTGACTCTGAAAATTAATAAAAAACCAGCTGGTCACCGTTGTCCCCTGGCAGTTTCCTGCAGCCCAGCCTCTGGACACACAGGCAGTGAAGGCAAATTTAATCCAAATGTAGAATACATGAATAAAACCTATTAAGACACTAAGGACAGATACAGACATACCCTTAAACAAAATACAGATCTAGCATAAGTCCCAATTATGCCTGTGATGTTTTTATTTCATTAATTGTTACACTAATATACCGTATGTTGTATTTACAGCATCCCTCTTTTCTTACTAAACATATCTGGCCTACGTGACACTGGTCAGCTCAGAAAACAAGTACTCATTCAACATTTAACCAGCCTGGTTCATTGGTTGCATATAAAGGATTAACTTGTTTATCTTGGAGTGATGAGCACTTACAAAAGCAAGAGAAATTCAAACTGAGGAACCTACTGCATGTTATAGCATATCCTTAGGTAGATCATTTACAGTGAGGCTATGAATGTTTGAAATTTCCTTGAATATCAGTTGTCAGTCATGCTAGCAGCTTAGTGATGTTGTACTTAGCCACTTCAGTGTTTTAGACAAAAGACGTGTATCAGACATTCTAAGAACCCCTTCAGACTTACTTGCATTACTCGCACTACTAACGTATTAGCCTGTTGAGGAGGAGGAGGGGTACTGGCTGAAGAGACAAATGCTGCAATGTACCTGATATGGAAATGCCAGAGAAGCCAGTGGAAAAGACAAGAGGGAGACTACTGGCTGAAGTGAGTAGTTGCTGCGTTGTACCTGTTGAGGAGAAGCCATTTGTTCAAATGCCAACTACCAAGCATCAGATTTAAAACTTGTAGGTCTGTTAATGCAGATATCTTGGCAGTCCAGCTTTCTACACCGCCCTCCTTTATTTTGTATTTTTTGCTACACCGAAGGGAAAACGTCAACTTCCTGATTGACGAGTCTTTATCCATATAATAAAGGCGTGGAGGGAAGAAAAGAAAAGCGAACGTGCCTGCAACGAGGCACAGATAACAACAAAATCCAAGAGCAGAGGAGAAATCTGAGAGCAGACGATTCACGAGCTTCAGCCCTTCTCCGCCCGAGTGCGGAGAAGGGCTGAAGCTGGAGCGCAGGAAATCCGTGTGGGTAAGCCCACAGTTTGAGCAGAAGCAGAGCAAATTTCAGTGCAAACAGGGGCTATTTGAGTGCAAGGGCAGGGTTTTGATGGAAAGTAATACACAATCTGAAAATAAAGTCATGCTCTCAAACTGAAAGACCACACTCTTGAATAAAGACAGGAAAAAAGCTCCATACTAGATCAGACCCCGATGTGAACTGTTCATGGCCCTAATGTGACCCACATGCGCAGAAGAACAACAAGACCTCACATGCAGCACGCTGAATATGGAAGTAAACAAGGAGAAGAAGTTGGTAACAAACATGGAGGCCACACGTGAGTATTTACGGTTTAATTTCTCTCTTGATATGCTTTCTAACACAGACCGGTTAGAAGACCCCTCAAGTTTTGCTTACAGACGTTTCACCTCAAGTACTTATGAGGACTAAAACCTCACTGCCCCTCCACTGACTACCTCCGTCACAGCTGTTCCATGTTTGTTTAAGCTGGATGACTCCCCCCGCCCCCTCGCCATTGAATTCCAATACAGATCACATGGCTGTTGAGACTGAGGTCGCATTTCAAATTTTTTTTATCTATATCTGATTTAGAACCACATATGAAAGTGGCCCAAATCTCATTTTGAAAAGCTAAGATTCCATGTGATTTGTGCTGTTCACACTGTCATTAAATAATCAGATCTGGGTCACATATAGGGGGGAACCAATCTGATTGTGTGTACGAAGTCTTAGAGTCACCCTCATCAATGTAATGTTTCAGCAAACATGCTTTGGAAGAAACATCAGCAAACAGCCTGTTATTTGCTTCGGTTAACTCAGCCATGCCTGAGCACTGCGTTTTGGACACAGGAGATGGGAGACAGGAGACAGGAGACAGGACACAGGAGACAGGAGACGGATGAGAAGTGACAATTTGCAAGATTATCAACTTTTCTTGGTTTAAAGCCACAGAACCCCTCACTCAGTTCAGCACTGGACAGCGCCTTAGAAATCTGACCAGCTGCAAGACTGACACGATGCAGCAGCTTCAGCACCGGACAGCTCCATATGGGTGACATCATTTCCCCCTGCATCAGAACTGGACTCCACGTGCACTCTTCTCTTCACACGTTTTATCCTTTAGGCAGCATAGGCGTGTTCTATGCTTACAATCAAGGGTATTTAAGAAGGTCCACCACCCATCCCCACTTTCAATCATAAACAGTTCTTTATCTACTTAATTTGTTTCTGCTTACTTTAGACACCTCTCGCCACAACCGATTCAGATTCTTCTATGCGTAACAACTGCATACCAAATTATAAGTTTCCCTTTTTATCAATAATTGTAGAAAAAAAAGTATCTGTCCAACTCCTAGAAATCTTATTCAATTACAATACTTTTGTAAAAACAGCCTTCTGAAAGCAACACCTCACTAAGACAGCCCATATTAGAGTTATCTATGATATCTTGATAAAGGCTGATGGATGTAAATGTGCGGTTCTGGTTCTGCTTGCATTTGACATGGTGGATCAAATGGTTGATCTCTCTGGGACAGCACCCCAGTGGATTTGTCATACTTTTACAACTGAAAATGTCACAGTTGAGGAAAGCAGGAGGACCCAAGTGCAGGAGCCAGGTTAACAAAAGGTGTCAATTAAATACAGCAAGGGTACTCACAGCAAACAAGGTAAAAAAAAACAGAATTAAAAAAAAAAAATGTAACTGAATGACTAACACAGTGAACTGCAACAAGGTGACAGGATGATAAGATCAACTAAGGAAACACGACGAACTGTCCACGACAAAGGGAAACACAGAGACTATACACAAGGGTTGATTGAACACAGGTGAAACACATGAGGGACAGGTGCAGGAGATCACAAGGGTGGGAAAACAAGACAAAGGCAGGAAATAAAGCTGGATCTACACAAGGAGCATAATTTCAAAATAAAACAGGAAACAGAGAACTCAGGGAAAATTAACCAAACACAAGCAAAAATTTGTGTCCACATTATGTGGACAAAATGTGTTGTGTCTGTTGATGTCTTCACCTCCTCTAAAGAATTATCTAGGTAAGTGTTGTCATTTTCTAACTCATGCACAACTTCATTAGTCAGTCAAACCTTTTGCTTCGGATGACACTGCAAACTTCTGGTAACTGTATGCCTCCTATTATTTAATAAAAATGGGGGATCATAGCTTGGAACTGAATCTTTGTCGGCTCATACACAAACCCACTCAAGTCCACACTAACTGAGATCATACAAACCAACAGCCGATTCAAAAACACATGAGATATTCAAGATATTTGTAGATATATAAATTGATAACATCGTCTTTATTACTGATTCAGCCAGAAAATGTTTCTGTCTCCAACTGATATTGCTGAAAGACATGCTGCTTGGCCCTGCTCAGGCCCTGATGTTTTACAATTATCATGCCTTATTAAAAAACTATTTTTTGAATGCTGAAAAGACCAAGTACATCTTTGAGACAAATCTCTGTAAAGTGGTGTTGAGTCATCTTACCATCAGAAATGTTGTGCCATAGGAGTGTATCCTTGGTCCATTGCTGTAGCTACAGTACATGATTCAATAAGTACCATAGCTACCTAATCTCCATCTTAAAGCGCATTGAGCGGGTCTAACAATAAATCGGTTATTCTTGACCACTGTTGAAGGAATTTCAGTGTTGACTGTTTATTGTTATTTGTATGAGCCATATACCAACCGGCATGTTAAGATCTAGCAAAACCGTAGTTGCTAACTTTGACAAATATAGATTCGGAAAGAAGTTTTAATTTACCTGTCTTATTTTACATCTGGAAGAGATTATTTTTTAATTCACAAACTAGAGGTGTTAAGGCCCTCGGCAGATGGTCATATGTTTCCTTTTTTTTCTTTTGAGATATTGTGTCTCCATAATTAGTAGCACAAGTTTAAGTATCACAAGTTTTGCAATGTCAAAAAAGATAACGATTTAAATAAGCCTTTTCCATTCCGTTAAAAGCAATTCAAAAGTAAAAGGCCAACTTCAGATGCAATGGCTATGCTATCCATCAAGTGGAGCAGAGTTTACAGGCAGTCCCATCACACTGCCAGTACAGCAGACAGTAAATCATCATAACGGTTAAATCATATTGACTCCAAGTTAGAAATGATCACATATAGTTGCTCACACAATTCATGTTTATGGCCTAAAAAGTGATGGGACAGCTTATTTTCAACCTGCTGAACATGCATTATTAAAGCCCCTTCTTTTCAAGAAAGTGACGCTTGCATACAGAATGTAGAGCATAACCATTTTTGAAATGGATGATTTCTTAATAAAGGTGATATAAAAACAAAATTAGATAGAGTTTGAGGCAGAAAACAATATCCTGGCTACTTTTCACTGGTGATGTCTCGAGAAAGGTTTGATTTGGGACTTAGTAACAGTGGCAAGAAAGTCAACACAACTGATTTTTACGTTGAAACTATTATTTATTTTACAGTACAGAGAATATGGCTTTTGAAGGTCACAAAGTTTCCAGATATACAGTACCCAAGACAGTGGTGTGAAATTCAAGTAATCCACTCCATTTTACTCATACAATGCAAAAACACAATATTTATATAATTAACTATATATATTATGTTTCAGTTAGAAAAATGTACTGGAAATGAAATCCTAACGTAAAATCACATCCATTACTACATGTGAAAAGGATTCAAAATCCAACTTGCTAGAGTTGTCCCATGCGCATGATGTACATGTGGAAACAGCTCGTGTTCCACTTCCCTCCACTGGAAATTGCATAAGGTAAATACCTTATAACCCTAATCACTTGAAAATTCCCCATTTACACAAGCTTAACTTGAATGAATAAAACATTGACTCCGTGGGTTAGTGTTCAGTACCGACTTGTCTATTTCTGAGTGTTCTCTACGAGATGTTCACCAGCCGCTACTTACTTTGCCTGAAGCTTACAGGTGCTAACGTGCTAAATTGATTAATTCCGTGCTTTAACTGGACACAGGGAATTTTCATCATCACATTTGTTTCTCCTTTAAAGGGACCATCATGCATTTGGTTTGGTTTCCTGTACATAACAAGTGACAGAGAAAATGCTGTGTGCCAGCTTGCTGGCTCTGTTGCTATGTGGTAACAGTAAAAATGAACAAAACAGTCAAGAATTAAACACAGACACTGAACATCACTTTTGACATTCAGACAGCGAATAAACACATACCTGTACCTCTACCAATGATGATATGTTTACATTGCTGTCTGTCAATCTGTCTGTCTGTCTGTCAGCAGGATTATTCAATAAAGGAGTGGGTGGGCAGGACATGACACAAGAAACAACCCATTATATTTTGGAGTGGACCTAAATAAATGAGTCTGTCCAGGATTTTCTTTTCACTTTCTTGTAAAAAGAATAATGGCAAAATAGGTCATTGGAGAGTGTCCTTCTAGTTAATCCTGCATTCAAAATGGTCGTCTCACTGACATCAACATCTTTCTTTTCAAAAGAGAACTGTGCACAAGAAAATAAAGAGAGCATCATCAGGATGGAACCACAAGGGGCTCGGCTCTGCCTAGGCTAACGCCCTATCTTGCCATTTTAGGGTCAGAATCATTCGTACCATGTGGTAGAAATAGATTTGAATACACCTTAGGTCACAGGACATTTGATCACAAGGTCCAGCTAACTTTGCAGTAAGATAATGTAGGGAAAGAAAGATGCATTCCAATACTGACACATAAGGACAAATCCACTTTAAGGCAGAAGAGCTCATTATGTTTTGCGCTAAGCTCTCTCATTAAAATCAAATATGATATATGTGCAAAAGCCTGCTTTCATTCAGCACATTTACTTATACCAGAAACAACATGATACCATAGTTATGACAAACATTATTTTAATAATTCCCCAAGAAAACTCAAATTACCGCACTGCAGGTGTATGCTGCAGTTCCGCCAACCGGTGCAGTTCACGTGTACATATATCTGCATAATGTTTGTATTCAGATTCATTAAAAGTCACTATGACCTTAGACCACTGAAATGGAATCACTTTACCTTTGAGTCCAATTGACAACCACAAGCAGTCTTAAGATATCCCATTCAAGAGGCCAAAAGCATGCTTATTGAGCCCAACTCGACCTTGACCTTTGACCACTGAAATCTAATCAGTGTTCAAGTGAACATGTGTGCCATATTTGAATATTACATTCACAAGGTAAAACATGTGTTTGAGAGGTCACATTGGGCCTCATTTACTAACATGGGCGCAGAGATGTTCTTACTCTCCGCGGAAAATAAGTGCGTGCGCAAAATTGCCGCCGGATTCATGACACGTGCGCAACAGCCGATTTTGTTCTCACCACCATGCGTATATTTGTGAATCAGAATCATTCTAAATCGACAGGCGCGTGTCCGCTCTCTGCAATTAGCATACTGCCACGTCTCTATTTCTCCATATAAGGACATCCGTTTGTCATGACGAGAGCGGTGTGCTGAACAGTGGAAGTTATAAGAGACGCCCCCAAAAGGTGAAAAGCACGAGAATTTCACAAGAAATTGAAGCCGTCGGAGGTGGAAGACACAAAGACACACTCTTCTGAAGCGTGTCCTCCAGAGTGATGATAACAAAATTAAACCTGGGCTGTAATAACTGAGGCGCCGAATGCTGTGTCGTGCACAGAGCTGAGCAATAGAGCCGTGGACATTTCTCTTAGATGCATCGCGACGTGGACGTGGACTCCGCTGAAAAATGATCTAACGTAAGTTATGACTATATGACCGTCATATAGTCATAACTCTAGTTATGACCGTCACCATGGTCTTTACCTTGAATGATGCCCTCATCTCTCTATCCTCGAGACCATATATCAACAAAGTCACGTGAGTGACCTCAGGGGGCTGGGCTCGCCGGCCATAAAGCTCCCTGGTGAGTGCGCCGCCTCCTCCTTGTCTGATCACCTCAGCCCGTTCTGAGCGACAAGAGAGGGTGACGGTCATCGTTTGGTCTCATAGTTATAGTCATAACTTACGATCTATTTCAACCTCACTCAGACCGTCAGCACGGTCTTTGCCTTAGATGACTAGTACCATCAGGGTCGCGAGGAACAGAGGACTCCACCGCCTCACATCCTCGCCCAGCAGCTGAGAGCAGCACCACGGAAGCCAATGGTGTGGGGGATGCCACATTGATCCTGTAGAACCTAGAGAATGTACAGGGAGCGCTCCATGTTGCTGCTGCACAGATTTCAGAAAGAGGGACCCCCCTCAAAGCAGCCCAGGAAGTGACCACACTCCTGGTGGACTGAGCTACCAAGGTATCTGGGACTGGTAGGTTCTGTCCAGAATAGGCCTCAGCGATAGTGTTAACAATTCAATGGGACAAACACTGTTTAGACACAGGGTGGCCGACTTTTTTACCACCAAAACAGACAAATAACTGAGAGTGTGAGCCCCTCAGAGACTGTGTGCGTGCAATATAAGCCCTCAGTGCCCTTACTGGGCACAAAGTAGGTAGGCCGGCTTCCTCCTGCAGTAGAGCTGGATCAGGTTGAAAAGTGCTAATCTCAAACACCTGATTTACCGTCTGAGGGTTTATGACTTAAGGCAAAAACGAGGGGTTTGGCCAGAGAGACACGCCTGAGTCACCTGCTCTCCATCTTAAACAATCGTCACTGTCACAAATTGCAGCAGTGTATACCTTAATGGTGCTGGGCGCCCTGTTCGAGTCCAAAAGTAACTGAAGGAAGCGGAGAACCAGCTCAATAGGACAAGTGGCTGGATTTACTTGTCTGTTGTGACACCATGTAGAAAACACCCTCCCCGTTTGGCCCTAGTTAGCCCAAGTGGAGGGAGCCTGGGCATTGTCTATGGTCCTCAGGATAGCCTCATCTAACCCCTGAGAGAGGTACTGAGAAGGGACCAAGCCCAAAGCTGCAGGATGTCTGATCTGGGGTGCCATATCTGACCTTCTGCCTGTGAGAGGAGGTTCGCCCTGACTGGCAGGGACCATGGTTGACCGTGAACCAGGCGAAGGAGCGTTGGGAACCAATGCCTCCCTGGCCACCTGGGGGCTATTAACAGCACCTCGTAGTGGCCCGAGGCGATCCGGTTGAGTACCTGGGGAATCAGAGGGAATGGAGGAAAAGCGTACAACAAGCCTTCCGGCCATTCTTGAGATAGTGCATCCAGGCCTAGAGGACCTCCCTTGCCTTTCAGCGAGAATCACATCCTGCAGTGGGTTGTCTCTGCTGACGCAAATAGGTCGGTCTGAGCCATGCCAAACTGACTCCATAAGAGGGAAACAACTTCTGGATGAAGCCTCCACTCTCCTGGGGGAGGACCAGTCCTGGACAGGAGGTCTGCTGATCGATTTACAATCCCTGGGATAAAGATTGCCTTGAGTGAAGCCAGATGCTGAAAGGCCCAAAACAGGAGTTTTTGTGCCACCTGGAGGCAACGCAGGCACTTTGTGCCTCCCTGGTGATTTATATGATACACAGTCAAAGAACTGTCTGTTCTTATCAAGACATGCCTGCCCTGGATGGAGGAAAGGAGAGCCTTCAGAGCAAGGTGAACCGCTCTCAACTCCAGAACATTGATGTGTTCGCCATCCCAAGGGGGTATCCACGATCCGCGAACCATCCTGCCTTCCCAGACTGCTCCCCAACCTGTGAGGGAAGCATCTGTTGTCACCACTGTCCTCCTCGATGGAATGTTCCCGAGGGGGACTCCTTGGAGCAGGAGCACCCGGTCCGCCCATGGGTGTAAGGCTTGGAGACATGCACGTGTCACACGAAGTTTCACTTGTCTGTCCAGCTTCGGGTGGAGCTTGAAGGCATTCAGCCACCTCTGCATTGGCCGGGCCCTGAGGAGGCCCAAAGGAACAACAGCTGCTGCGGCTGAAATCATCCCCAACATCCTCTGAAAATGTATAAATTCTAGCTGCCTGCCGAGACGGAATCGTTCCAGGAAGGTTAGAATCCTCCTCACCCTCTGAGAGATGAGGGATGCAGACATCATGAGAGAATTCAAACAAAGTCCCACAAAAGTCGCCTGCTGCCTTGGCTCGAGGTTGCTTTTCATCACATTCACCTTGAAACCCAAGGACCGTACATGCGAGATCACCCTCTGGGTCTCCATTACAACTTGGCCAAGAGATGGAACACAAATCAGCCAGTCGTCCAGGTAGGGGAGGATTTTTATTCCTGACAACTGGAGAGTAGACAAGGCAGCCCCAACCACTCTGGTGAACACCTGTGGAGAGAGGGGAAAGGCCAATTGGCAGGACCTTGAACTGATATGAAAACCGAAGAAAGGGTCTGTGGTTTGGACAAATGGGCACATGGAAGTACGCATCCAGATCTATCGAGGTGAACCACTCCCCTTTTTCCATAGATTCTAAGATCTGACCCGTGGTCAGCATCTTGAAAGGAAGTACCTTTATGAAGGCGTTTAATCGCCTCAGGTCCAAGATGGGACATATTCCGCCATCTTTTTTCGGCACAAGGAAATACGTGGAGTAGAAGCCATCGAGCTGTTTGTCTGGATTTACTTTCATAATTGCATCCTTCTGCAGAAGGGTTAAAATTTCCTGTGTCAGGATTTGAGCCTGGACTGGGTCCCTGACTGATGGAACTGACATCATCGATTAATCACTAAATACATGTGGTTATCAGTCTGAAGAGGGACATAGACAAACACACAGACACACACACACTCCTGCAGACAGAAGAGTTCCTCCCGCAGATTACGATTTACCGCATTGTTTTTACTTCATTGTTGCAGAAGAAGCGAAGCCCCGTTTATCCAGAAACATTTATATGAATTCAGCAGGTTGTTATAGAGATGATGAAGATGAAAGCGCGTAAATTTCATAGTTATATAATACATTCGGTCAATGCATTAGTAAATTAAATTACTGCTGTCTATCTAATATTTTTATTTAAATAAATGGAGATTTAATATATACGATGCATTTAGTCAACAGGGTGTGTTTACATTTTCTAGGACAGCCGGGCCTTTATCATTTGTGCATACGCATGGTCTGAGGAAGTTAAAATTTTTTTCGCAGAGTACGAACAAATTTAGGTGCGAACATATTGATGAATCCCAGATTTGTGGGTCAAACGTGCGTACGCACGGTTTAAGCACAGATTTGTGCATACACACTCTTAGTAAATGAGTCCCATTGACCCTTGACCACCAAATTCTAATCAGATCATCCATGAGTCAAAGTCAATTATACCAGATATAATGAAATTCCCATAGGCAGCCCTGATAGATCACATTCACAGGAACGTGAGGTCACTGTGACCTTGACCTTTGACCTCCATGCACCAATATCCAAATCAGTTCATCTTTGAGTTAAACTAAATATTTGTACCAAAATTGAAGAAAGTCCCTCCGCCACTGGCAGATGTCAGTGCAGAGGCATAAAAAGTACCGTGTACATAACTCATACCATGAAGTTTATGTAATCAATACTGGGTCTGATCAGAGCACATTAAGCACACAACTTAGAGTTAGATAGATACAATAATTCGTAAGCTCAGCGTGGTGGAGAAGAAAAAGCGCATCTTGACCTAGAGACACTAAGGCCAGAAGAAAAGTTAACAAAGCCTGAGGAGGCAGTGCAGAAAGTGGCAGTAACTGGACCTGTGTGTAGGCGGAAATCTTCCCCATCAGCGTGAGCTACTTAGATAATTAGCTGTCTTCCCAGCAACCACTTAAGTGGTGACTTAGCAATATTTTTTATGTAGACCAATCATATAATTGTGAATGTAAATGTTGACCAATCAGTCACATTACATCGAGCGTGAAGTGAGAAGGTTAAAGGAAGAGATTTTGGATTCAGCAGACCCTTCACAAATTTCAGATGTGTATGTTATTATTCGTATAAGTTATAATTCCCTATCCACTAACAGCTAACCCCGAAGCTAAGTTTCCCCCACTTCTGATGTTACTCACTGATTTGAATTAAACCATAAAAAATATTTCCTGTACCATGGCAGAAGCTGTACGTTTAGGCTTATCCGAAATCAGCCTTGTCTGTTTAACTCCTTTAAATTAAAAGCCGTGTTAATGTGTTCCATGGTGAAAGACATGACTATAGATGGGCAGCTACAAAGTTTATGAAGCTTTTTATTTCACTTATAAATTAATTGCCATTAAAGTGAAAAAAGGAGCCTTTCATTGTCAGACAACCCTCAATAAGTGACTTGTCTCATATAAAACGGTTTCTCAGCCTCAGCATGAGGGCCTGATAGCAGCAGATAGACATGTTGATGTATTGTCATTCAGATGTGAGAGCGCAGACGCTGGAGAGGATTGATACAGCATCTGCTCTAAGATAGACTGACACCCTGTTAAACTTTCTGTCTGCTGAAAGAATCATGATCCTCCCAGTCAAATCTTTGGCTCGCTGCACTCCCTCTGAAGGAGGATCATTATTTTGATCTAACAAAAGATTTTAACACCTCTGAAGCTTTAAGGGGGCTGTGTTTCTATTTTTCAACAGCTTTAAAGTATTACTTTGAGACCTTGCTAGAGGCTAAGCATAAAAGTGTTTATCTTGGTCTGTCGATTGGTCAAGAACAAGAGCCATTTGCAATTACAGACTATTGATAATAATACTAATATCAGAATACTTATCAAAATAATGTCAATAACACTTATCCTTTGAGGGTACGGGGGGGCTGAGCCAATCCCAGCTGACATTAGCTGAGAGTCGGGATACACCCTAAATCACCAGTCCCCTCAAAGATTATTATCTTTGTTATTATTATTGTTGACACAGGTTCTCAGATATCTATCTCTGAAATTCATTAATCTACCTTAACACTGTGTGGGCGTGTCTTAGCCCAGAACTGTCCCAGCACTGTTCAAATTTCCAGGGAGAGACAGCCAATACTCAGTGGTGAGGTTACATTTAAATTATAGAAGCCTTACAAGGAGACGGAATATATTAAGGATTTTAGAGTTTTTCTCTTTACTCTTCTTAAATTGACAATTTATTTCTGATGCGACCTTTTCGAAATTCTAAATCTAGCCCCACCCCTTAATTCATGTGCTGAAAGCAGTGTAGCACAGGCCAAATGTTGTTCTTTACAGAACTGAGGTGAACTGACATTCTTTATCCAGGGTGTCTGTTGTCACATACGAGTTGAGGTATTCTCCGTGTTTCTACCATATCATGTTGGGTTTGGTGCAGGAAATATGAATGCTCCCTAATCTGCTTCTTGGACACAGGAATGATCAGCACCAGGCAGCCTCACCATGCCTTCAAGCTCTGCGTGGCAAAACAAGTGTTTTCTGTTATCAGTTAATGGTCTGTGGCCAGAAATACAAGCTTCAGATCACAAAGACCGGAGCAGCATTATTTTTCACTGTTTTCAATGTTGACTTTAATGTACAGCATAAACAAACAGCTATACTGTGATTTCCACTGGTGCTGCCCTAAATAGGCTGTCAAACTAATATCTGGTACTTTGAGTTTCATTCACATCCAGTCAATAATATGTCCAGGACTGTAAAATCCCTTCACAGTTCTACTAAGTGCATTTGGTATGTATGCCTATTCCTGCATCTAATGCATTATACATGTCAATTTCAACAGTTCATATGAAATCAGATTTTTCAAAAAAAGATAAGGTACATTTTAAAGGTAGGTAAACCTGTCACCATGTCCATGTTCAGTGTAACTGGACAGTCTTGATCGTTGTATGAATCTTTGGTGCTAATGCATGAAAGAAGTGCTGCTTGAATAATTGTAGCTACCATTTGTGACAGTGAGACAAAAAGAAACCACTGAGAAACCTGGTCCAGGAGTGCCTCTGGTGGACATTGGTATGATTTTCACTTGGAACTTTTAGACACAAGAAATCTGTTTTGTCCTGTACTCTGTGTCTTCAAGTAACTGCTACACACACATCCAGCTCATCCAGTGACAGACTGGACTTGTGTGATTGGCAGCTGATAACAGCCAGCCAAAGTCTTGCTGGCCCTTTGAATTGGGCCTGTTGTAATGCCTTGTTCTCCTGTCTCTGCTCTGTTGATGAGCAATTGTCTGAGATTGTACAGAACTCCTGCACAAGACAAGTAAGTGTCGAATCTGAGATTGTGCTACTCTACACAGCCTTTTCTGTTGCAGTTGTTTTTGATTTGTTTAGCTCTGAGAGTTTACTGATTACTTTCAAAGGACCATAACAGTGTTTTAACGTGAGTTTGCCACCTTTCAGGCCGCCATTGAGTCTGTGCATGTATGAACACTGGAGAGTGTACTTATAGAAGGGATTGAGTCAGAGTCCGCTCCAAATCTGCATTACTTTTCCCACTGTGGACGCTCCTCAGTATTGTTTGGTCATCATTGTACATGGGCGACCATGAAAGCAGACAGTACAATGTTAACTGAATTCCTGCTGCTTCAATAAATAAAGTTGTTTTAGTTTCTGCTGTGGGTAAAACCTGGTGAGCAACAAGGTTGTCTGGATTTTACAGGCTTTGTGTTGTAGTTCCAGGCTTTGTGTTCTAAATACTGCAGAAATTGAAAATATACAGAAAAAAACTCAGTTCATAAAACTAAAAAACTTTGTGTGGTTTCGTGTCTGGGACCAGGAAGAGATAGTTTCAAAGATATCATTAAAGTCTGCTCTTGCTCTTGTATTGAAAGTGTTCAGTGAATGTTTTATGGGCATATAATAAGATTTTATGGGGCTAAATGGTTAGAGTAAGAAAGATACAAAATTTGAATTTTTTTAATAATATTTCCTTTTTTAATGTACACTAATACAATCAAATGGAACAAAGTGGGAAAATGCCTTGTTTTTTGGCTTGGTGTGACTTCCATTTTTCAATTTTCTCTTGTAAATTAAAAACAACAGGTGACTGAAACCAATGGAGAGGAGATCTTCACTGTCAGGAGAACAGAGTATTTTGTTCTGCAGCTTCAGTTTAAGCTTACATTTGCCAGCTAGTGTCTTATAGTGAACTTTGAGTTGAGATACATTAATAAATATTGCAGACGTCCCTGAGAGGGTTGACATGCTTTAAAATCAGGATAATAATACATGACATTTTTTATTAAATCAAGTATAAATTCATCTTTCACTACACAAGGCCTTGTAGACTAATTGCAATGTGATATAAATATAGTAACTGTTGACAGAGTGTTTGGAGTTCTCTCTGAATACAAAATAAATCCAAATAATGATCTTTCTTTGTTTCTTATTATTTTTTTAAACATTTTTTCAAATGCATTATCATATTACTGTGTTATTGACCTTCACTTCCCAAGAAGTTCTTTTCTCTTTTAGTCAAATATTTCTTCTTAAAGGTTCAGTGTGTAGAATTTAGTGACATAAAGTGGTGAAGTTGCATGTAGCAGCTGAACACCCCTCACCTCATCCTCCCCTTCCAAACATGACAGACAACCTGTGGTAACCTTCAGTTTTCATATAAACTCCCGATGCAAATATAAAGTATTTCAATATAAAGGGCCCATTCTAGGGTAAATAAAACAACAAATTGTATAATTTAGATGAAACACTCTCGTGAAAACATAACTAGAATTATTTTATATTAAATTTCTGTCAATAGATCCCTTTCACCTAAATCTTACACACTGGACCTTTAAGTTTAATTCAAATGAATAGTGTGACACACTGTTTTAAAAATCATGAAAGACTGAAGGGATTTCTATGGTTCTCCATTAAGGGCAAGTTAAAATCAGAGCCAGGTCTCCTTTGACAGGGTACTCGTTCTGTGCAAACTAGATAAGGGCAGGTGCTTGGCCAGGGTGCTGGACACACCGTTCACACACTGTAGGGATCCTATTTTCTCTAATTCGTCGCACTTTAGACCCAGTGTCTCTTCATCACGTAACTGATATACAAACACCATTGCAAATTGATTTCTACAATTTAAAATAAGAGGAACAGTTTGGAAACTCAAGTACTAAAACAATGGTCGGTCTTCCCAGCTTATAGGCCTCCATCCTCTGACCCACTACCCCTTAACACATCAGGAGATTTAAAACTTACTCAACACATATGTAAATACTATGCATACCATGGGCCCCCCGAACACCAGCTGCACACACTGGTCTTATAGCATTCTCAGCCTGATCACAATCCTGCACCTTTACAATATAACCATACTTACTAAATTAGAATGAGTATATCTAATGTTAGCTATATGACCACATTTACAGACAGTGTTCAACTTACTCCAATACACTTGTTTTGAAGGGGAGAGGTTAAGAGCAGAGATATTGGTGTTTTTGGGAAACACAGTAACCACTTGTCTTGTCACTTGTCTCTTTCAGATTTTGTAAATAAAAATTGCGGCCAGATGTGGCCAGGGATTGTCGCTGGAGGGTCTTTATCTGTCATCATTGTGTCTGCATCATAGTCTAAAGACAGGCAGCGCTTCGTTTTCTAACTGCATCTGTAGTGGACGAGCTTCTCACGCTTTCTCCCCCTGGTGTAGAGCAGAGCAGGCCCCTGTTCACATCTGAAAATAACATCTGTCTCAGGTGATCCAATCACAAGTGGACAGATCTGGGTTTGTCAGTTCACACCTGGCATTAAAATGTGTCTCCATGTGTCTCCACACCACTTGGAATCGGATCCCACCTTCCCACTCTATATAAGCATGCAGACACGTCATTTCTGTGCACAAGGGGCAAATGATTTAGATTTTAGTCAGTCTGCACTGCAACACATATGTGTGTAAATATGTGTGCAGCGTCTTTTGAAATGCACACATAGGAGCATCATGTGGTATGAGGAAGTGGCCAAGGTAAGGTGCATCTATCAATTCTCTGTCTGTATGTGGAACACATATCTGGCAAACCGTTCAATTTATCGACTTCACACTTGACGTGTCAACTATAAATTGCCCAAGAATGTTCAATGCCAAGTTTGTTGTGATTTGGACTCGTGATACGTTCAATATCAATACAAATTCAGCAAACAGGTGACCAGTGCTCTGTAGTCAGTGGGTGCAGGGCAGTGGGCCTTCAGTCTGTGGACCAATCTGAACATGTCTACTACGTCCTTGGATAAATTACAAAGATGGCCGACAACTGGCAGCCCGTGATTAAAAACTGGCCGTCCAGATCATTTTGATAATTTGATAATTTTGATTTCATTAAATTTGACTTACACAGACATACACAGGAGTCGCTGGTGCTGATCTCTATAATGGCTACAACATTCATTGAATAATTTCCTCTTCAACAAAATCAAAGCACAATCATTTTAGATTTTTCTTTGATGCTGTAAAACTAAGCAGAATTATAGAGCTTCTATTTGAAGACGTTGTGAACTTGGGTCTGAAGATGGAACTATTTAATAGACCTATTAAAAAAAAAAAAAAAGCAGAATTCAGTTGATCATAGGTCACTTTCGTGGACACAGGCGAAAGCAAACAGCCCATTCACAAACTGCAGCTGTAGACTGATGCTGACATTAGGACAGTTGGTGTGACAACCCATGATGACATGTGGCAGTGAGTGTGTGGGCTTACACACACCAAACATATAAGAGGGGCTGTAGGTGTTCTGGTGCATCTGAGACAGTGTCACAGGAGGAGGGGCCAGGGTCAAATTCTGATCACGAAATAGTCCCCACTGGCCCTGCACTGTCTCCTTTATCGGTGCAGGTCCTTACATAATCACATCATTAGGGAGCTTAACTAAAGTGGAGATTACTACACCTTGCACTGTATTAAGTGATGTTCTACAATAAATTCTATAGGCTCAATAAATCATAACTGCATCCCTTCCAGTCTGGAATCCGTCCGGCAGAGTGCTGTGGTAAAGACGGGGGGTTCTGTCAAATGTGGATCTATTCTGAGGTCACTACAAGCTCGAGGACCCCCTGGAGAGCATAGATCTATTATTACCTGCTATTATGGGACATGTTCCGTTTTATTACCGAGCGACTGTGCGTTCTGTCGCCGGCGCTAGGATCCAGAGGAATGACCCCCTCTCTCTCCCCCTCTCTCTCTCTCTCTCTCTCGCTCTGCTCGAGACTGTTTTAAAGTCTCTGCTTGACTTGGGCTCACACGTTACTTCCTGGATGGATGGAGGAATGGGAAGCGTGCAGCACCTCTCCATCATCACCACCACCACCACCACCACCACCGCCGCCGCCGACACCGACTCTCTCCTCTCCGTGTAGCCGACGAGCGCTCCCTCCACCGCCGCAGCCGCATGAGCGACAAGGCGCCGTGTGGACCTCCGCTGCTCCAGTCTCCTCTAACCCACTTTTCCCCGGCTGCATCCTCGCGCTCCTCCATCACCACCAGTGTCTGAGTGTTATGCTGATATCCGGGAATATCGGGGGGATTTTGGGACGGAAAGACTCTCCACTGCTCCTCTAACTAAACCTCTCCACCGTGCACGCTCCCGGTCTCCGCTGCGTCCCCGGCGCTGCTCTTTACGCAGCAAAGGCGACGCTAATTTGACCGCAAAAAAAGGGGGAGAAACTCAACAGTTGTTGCCGCTTCTTGTGTGCATGTCGACGGGCGTATCGTCACAATGTGGAGGCTACTGCAATCGTGCTGTTGCTGCTGGTGGATTTTCTTGATCGTGTTGCCAGCCTGCGTGCTCCTCTGGGCCGATTGCCATCCCGGTAAGTTTAATACCCTACAAGTCAAACGCCGGGCTTTGTGTTTTTGCTCCGAATGCCTGTGAAGAAATGCGGTTACCCCCTGAACCACTGTCGGGACAAAAGGTTTCTCTAATAGGCTGATGGAATAAAGTCAGGTCCCCTCATTGAATACACTGCCCCCGGTCTCTACTGTTGGTGCCGTTTGGACGCGCTTTACCGGCACCGGCACGTTGACTGGAAACTGTTGGAGAGGCGAAGGGCAGTTTAGTGGTAGGATGTGAATACAGCTCGGTGACCTGTGTGAACCCAGTCAAAACACAAGTTTATCACAGGAGTCTTGTTCCCTCTCCGCTCCAATTCCACCGTTTTTTGATTTGTTTTTATCCCTCTAAATAGAAATCCAATTGTGAAAGAAATGACGCAAAGCGGGAATCCTATGCGAAGAGCATTGGATGGAGAGGGTTGGCAGTTGGGTCAGGGACACGGGTAGCACGGGTGGATGAGACGGGGAAGATGTGATGCTTTGTCAGCCGGCGGCGCGTACGCTGAAGCCGTTATCTCACCGCCTGAAGCAAGGCAGCAGGGCTGTGAAGCCTCCTCACACTCTCAGGCACAGCACACCAAAATCCAGTTGAGCCTCAAATTTGTTCCAAGGGGAAAGCAGACCTCATGTCAGTGTTTGGGGTCATGTAGACCCACACAACGGGTCCACAGATAATGGCATCTGACCCTGTGCCCACATGGCTTTATAACACTGATTTAGAATTGTAAAAAAAACACATCACTGTCCTTTATACTTACTTTTCTAATTGAGATAATAATTGGCTATGTTATAAAACAGAACTCAATTAACTCCCAAGTTCATTTTGTAAAGGGAACCCTCTTCTCCAGTTATCGATAAATAAAAGACCGCTGGGCCCGGACCCCTGTGTGTGAGGTCCACAGCCTCCAGTATTTAAACCCCCAAGATCCAATAGCTTAAGTGAATCAGCACCCGTTCTCTTGCTTTTACTCCCTTACTGCAAGGAAGAGAAATCAAATGCATCATATTGCAAAAGAAATCCTGCAAAATCTAATTTGACCTTGACCAGATGTGTCCATGCCTACATTCATCTAGCTGTTCATCCTACATGTCTCCTGGACACTTTAGCAGGGCCCCCGAATCCAATTGAGTCTGGAGTTGCAGTGTTCTTACGTTCACACGGGCTGTAACGATTGGCGTTACATAGATAATATTTTGACACAGAATCTCCATCCGGGCGCATCTTTTTCATCCAATGTCGATACGCCCAAAATGTAATTTAAAGATTAAACAGAGGTTGGGTGATGTGAACCGCATGGTAAATTGTATTTCTCACCAAATACCTCTACGTCTGTATGAGGAGACATCATCATAAGCGTGACTGATATGTCGATGCAAGACAAATTTAGTTAAAGGGAATAATGTAAAATGACTTTGACAATTTTAAAATGCAACACTTCACACAATGATGGGAGAAAATCACCCTCACGCTGTCTAAGTGTTGTTTTACGTCCTGATAATATACTGATACATTACCCAGCTCCGCTCTCAACCCGGTGCGTAACCGAAAGGGTGAACACAACAGGCTTCCCTTACTCTATCTTTACAGTCATTTTTAGGATAACCCCATTAAAGACTCCATGACACCCTTTATTGAAACATATTCCCTAAATGGCTCCAAAATCTCCGGCATGAGGAGCCATTCTAGTGTTGATATTCATCAGCGCTTGTGTTGCTGTCCTGAAGCCGTTTGTAGAAATGACACGTTCTCACAGACCCAGTCAGTCAGACAGTATTAGCCTAGTTTTCAGCTCGCCTAGATTAGCTCTTATATGTCTTACACGTCTTAAGCGGTGTCAGGAAACACACACACAGAATGTGAGTGAGTCAGAGCTAATTTAAAATGCTGCCCTGTTGACCAATGATCACTGCTTTTACAAATCTGTACCAGTACATGTACTGTTCGGAATGATAGACGGACTTTAAATTTGGGAAATGGAGCTCTTGTTAGACACTCAGGATTTTTGTCGTACCCGTTCATCCCCTCCATTTTTCATCTTGCATTCCATCTGATCTCAAATCTGGAGAGAAATCAAATCAAGTGAGCCCAGAAGCAAAAGAGAGAGAGAGCTGCGGCGAGAGATGGATGGCACGGATGGATAGATGGAGGGAGACATAGATGGAAAGATGAAAAACAGGATGGAAAGGAGAGTTTAACCCACAGGTTGAGAATTCATTCGTGTTGGTTCATGAAAACATGAGGATTGTTTGCGTTGTTGAAAATTAAATCACTTGGTATTCACAGTTGAAATATCGAGAATAAATACAATCAAATGCATTAATACATTTTCATCATGATGGAGTCGTTACTTATTAATAACTCATTAGCAGGTAAAACTGTCCGGTTGAAGTGTGTGTATTTAAAGGGAATGTAACACATCCAACGGCTGGTCTGGATTCTGCATCAACTCAGAAAAGCAGATAAAAGCATTTATTAATTAAAAGAGTACAGAAAAAAAAATAAATAAAAAAAAATAAAATAAAAAGGCTGTCGACTATTAGAAGAAATGTGGAAAGCCGAGGTGGGGTTTCTCTCTCACAGTGAAATGACACATGTCAAAATCATCGGCATGTCACTTTGTCTTGTGAAAGATAAAAATCAA